>NW_022693412.1:289196-289432 GCF_011630105.1 Anneissia japonica | reverse complement strand
TGACTTTTAAAGTTCTTCAAAATTCAAGGTCAGGTAAATTTTTCTCATTTTTTATTTTATGTGTGTATACATACATAAACAAATGAGTAGTTGCATGCGTAATTTTTTTTCCCGGGGTTCTCCCCCGGGAAAATTTTAATTCCTAGATGGCGGGAATTGAGCTTTCCCGACATTTGAAGTGTGTTTTAATGAATTTTATGTTCTTCAAAATTCTAATTTTCTAATAGCAAAAAAAA
>NW_022693412.1:284012-289190 GCF_011630105.1 Anneissia japonica | reverse complement strand
AAAAATCAGCTCACGGGTCCTGAAAAGGTAGGTCTAGAATCCTTTTCTTTTTCCCCTTCTTTTTGTAGCACAAGGGAGGGGTCAGGACTCATGATCCCCTCCTCCCAGATCCACCAATGTGAATTGCGAGAAAATGTAACTCGGTCGGGTACTGGATAAACATTCTCTTTCCCATTCTTCTCCTTCTTCCCTCCTTCTTTTTTTGCATTTCCGATCATACAAAGTTCTCCAGACATTATATATTTTTCGCCAAAAAGTGGGGGGGGGCGGGCCCCCCGGCCCCCCGGTTCCGCCGCCCATGATAAGTAATGCCTTGCTTGAATGGCTATCGGCAGAGGGAGTGTAAGGTATTATATTGAATAGCTAACCAAAACATTACCAAAAACAATGATTAATATCATATCTTTGTAAGTACTTGGCCAATTTTAACGAGAAAAGCGTGAAAATGTTCAAAATCATGAAATACAACATTATTCGTAGACCACTATATAATTTATGGCATAACATTATAAAATAAATGTGCATCAGTCAAGGATTGTTTATGTGTAAGTGCAAAAACCTAAGAGATTAATCACCAGATAAAGACTAATCATTTTTTTCCCATTTAGCCATGGATCTCGACTTGCAATGGGAAACTGGTTAATGGAAAGTTTTGAGAGAAACACTGAAGCCGAACCTGCCAAGATGCATTATACTTGCAGAACAAATTGATAACGACGGTAGAGTAATGACAAAAAAGTGAGCATTCTGATGACGAGAATGATGAAGTATTAACTTATTGTGTTAATCATTTTGAATTATTCCAGTAAGTTAATAGAATTGAGATCAGCAAATATAGGCTAGGCAATCTAGCTAAAAAAGAGCCAAAAGTCAAACAAATTGCAAATAAACTTCTCTAGATTAGAAATATATTATATAGAGCGGGAAGATGGTAATAAACGAGGGCATTAGTGACTTTTGAACAAAGGTTTTATTACAGAGAACATCAAATAATATCTTCGAAAAAATAATTATTTGATAATTATTTTGAGGATAATAAATATTTTCCAAAATGATCAAATATTCCATTTCTGCATGCTCTGAACAATTTCAAAAAAAATGTGAAAAAAGAAAGCAACTACTTGACACCAGCAGTTTTCAGGATATAAGAACACTATATTTTCATCCATAATTGGCATAATTAGGCCAAGGACGTAAATTTTATATACAGGAACGGGACATGAGACAAATATATTATCTAAGATGCCCTTAAATAATAAAGAAAGAAAAATGAATTTGAACAATATATTAGGTTTCTACAGACATTAGTGTCAGAGATATACAGTATGCAAATTCTGTGAATATCTATAGAGTCGGGGGTCCATTTTAGCATGTTGGTTATTGTGGGTCAAATGTGTGATTTATGGAATTTCATGTGCTCATCATATGTATTTGGTTACAAAAAAAAACAACCTTTGTTTGCAATTTGTTGTAGATTGCCTAGCCTAATAGTGATAGTTTTCATAGTTTAGTTGTCTCTTTGTTTATATAAGAAAGACATTTTTATTGTATGGAATAAATAGTACTATTCACTTCAGAAAATTGTCACATTTTGCATTTTATAAGCCAAAATGTGTACATAATAATAGTTGATATAGGCCTATTGGAAATTAGTATACCGGTCGCCCAAGCTTTTTGAAATAATTATTTTGTTATTTAATGGGCACAGAATGTCCAATAAATGGAGAAGTGGTATCATAAAAACGAACATTTGATTTTAAACGATTTTTGTGGTGGGCATCTTGAATTTTAAAATGGCTGCCATCCTTAATTTTTAAATTTTTATTGGACATCAGAGTGCATAATAACACACTAGTAGACACCAAATTTGTTACAATTTTCGATTAAGTGGAATTATAACAAAATATTTTGATTTTCAGCTATTTTTGTTTTAAATTTCAAAATGGCTGCCATCCTTGCTTTTTTTTAAACCATTTTTATTGGACTCATGGAGAATAATAACATATGACTGGACACCAAATTTACCATATTTGAAAAAAAATAACATGAAAACCAACTCGACAATCGACAGTGACAATCGATCTATGGCTGTAGCGACGGTGATGATGAAGACGGTGATGATGAAGAGTTCTTACGTTAAGCTAAAGAAAGTGACCCTGTGGAGATAAGTGCATTTTTTAGTTTGTCTACCTCGAGTAAATTTAGAAAACGAAAATTGCGTTAACATGAAAGTTTAATTACCCGTTTATTAACATTAATCAGAACAAAACAAGGGCTTTAAGTTATGCTAAGGCAGAAAAAGGCAAACATAATAATTTGTGTAGGCCTAATATAGTGAGACATAAGCCTACTTTATTCTTTTTACTATATTTGAACGAAACAATTTTTACGATTTACGCCTATATTATTAAACAAAGTTTAATATTACAATATCTGAATATCAAAATAAAATAAAAAAGTTGATATTGTAACTGTATCATGGCAATATAATTATTGCCTATTGTAGTTGTGATAATAGAAGAAATAGTGTCTCTTAATAGGGGTTGAACTGGCCATTTGGTAGTCTATCCCTTCCACTATTAAAGGGGTTCGTCGTATTATTACAAAATAGTTTTGAGTGCAAAAAACTAATCTTAGTTTTGTAGAAAAAGGAGACAAAGCACAAGCACATAAAACAAAAAGAGCAATACAATTGAGACAGGATAACACATACATCAAAAGAGAACAGTTGTTGAAATAAAAAGTATTTTTAAACACAATACGTTCTTGGGAAATCAAACATTTAGTTCATAATGTATTCAATTCGATTATATTATAAGACGAAATTTTGTTTTTTAAATGAGATTCATATGAAAAGTAGTGTAGGTCCATAGGCCTACTTGTGTAGGTTTTTAAATATTCAAAACTACTTACAACCTTAATTTGGATATCAAGGAAACACACGCGCAAATTAAAGCTTAAATGCTTCTTAACTTATATTAATTACCGAGTACAAAATTATCCGATACAAAATATTGATTAATAAGAGTACAGTCAGCCGCCAAGGTTTGTAACTGTAGTGGGGACCAGCAATACAATACAGTTATTAGTCAGACCATATTCCTACATAGCCCATAGCTAATGCCGAGAACTAGCAATTGGATTGCAGGGCGAGTACCAAATAGGCTTAAATAAATAAAATAAATAATTTACTCGAAAACTACACTTTTGAAAGAGTCGCACACTTTACATGGTAAAGGTGCGTCCAAAAACAAAAGTAAACATGAGATAAGCGGCAATTAAAAAAATAGAAACAGAATACAGTAAAAAAAACAACGTTTCAAAAACAAGTTGAATAAACGTCACTATAGCATTTCCCTTATCTATAAAAAGTTCATCTTCTTCACGAGCGCACAAAATCTACTCTACTCATCCGTACCCTCCCCCACCCACAGAGTTAAATGTGGAAATACTTCAAATATCCCCCTCAAAATGAGTATTTTTTACTTTTATGAGAATGGAACAAGTTGCAAAGTGGTCAAATAATTTAAGATTTTATTTTAAATTAAAGCTTATATATGTATGATTATAGGTAATATAAAGATTTTCCTTTACGTATTAAAGTGGATGTCAGGGCATTGTAGGTGTGCGCGGGGGAAGGTTTAAAATGATTTTAACTCGAGTGTAATTTTTCTTTTGAGGAGGGGTGCGAATGGACACACACGCGTAACAAAAAAAAGGACTCTCCTCCAGTCTCTTCCCCCTAAAGATAAAATCTCAACCCACTTTATTTTGTGAGCATTCGTCCCTTCCAGGGGTGTCACCAGCGAGGGACAGACCTCCCCCCTCCCGTCGAGGAGGGCTTCCCCCACCCCCCTCCGTCGGGGAGAAAAAGCACAACTCGTCGGAGATTAAAAAAAAATAGTATATGTATTTTCTACATAGGCCTATTAGTAAACTCTAAAATCGATTAAATAAGCCTTTGAAACCCCTAAATTGTTAAAATTTGCGGGGGGAATTCTCCCCCTGGACCACTTTCGAAACCTTTTAATGGAAACTCCACCACGCCCACTTTGCTTTCGTCGGGGAAATCTGACCCCTCGTCGGGGCATCGGAACCCCGTCGGGGACGGGATCCACTCGCTAGTCATAAGGTTCTCTATTTATAAGGTCCACTTTTCCTAAGGTCCGCTAGCTATAAAGACAATTAAGGTTCACTATTCATGATTTTTTTTAAAATTCATAAAGCTCATTATTTATAAGGTTCGCTAATTATAATAGAATAACAGGGTCATAATAAAGGGTTAATTACTCATAATCAAGAAAGGAGTTCGTTATTTATAATTTAAAAAAAATAGGACCGTTAATCATAAGGTTCGCTTTTCATAATTAAAAAGAGGTTCGCTATTCATAATTTTAAAAAGAGGTTCCCTATTCATAATATAAAAAAAGAGGTTCGTTATTCATAATTAAAAAAGAAAGTTCGCTATTCGTAATAAAAAATAAAGAAGTTCGCTTGTCATAATAAATAAAAGATCGCTTGTCATAGAAAAAAAGGTTCGCTAGTCATAATAAAAAGAGGTCCACTATTCATAATTTTAAAAAAAAGGAGCCCCAAACGCTAGTACACATTTAATTGTGATACTTTTTATAATAACTCTTTAAATAATAGGAAGTAAACAAAAGAAATTTTCCTATTATCTGAAGCTTTTAAAATGTAATTATAAAAATTTATAAAATATAAAAATAAAGTCTATATTTAAACAACCCGTAAAATATTTGAATTCATAACTGTAACTATTAAATATAATTTAAAACCACACTTGTTGTTTACAAGGTCTACCTTGAGATTCATGAAAAGTATTATACTCATCTTCATATCAATGCTCACCGCCCCTTTCCCCTTCGCTTGTTTCCTGAATAAAGAGTTACGAAGTATCTGGTCAAAGTCAAGAAAGTTGTACTAATAAGACCTACAAGTAAGGCATATATATATATGTTCTATTTTGTTCTATTTTGGCATAATACTAATATAATACTAATTATAAAATAAGACTATTTTATAATTAATTAGACTATTAATAATTAGACTATTTTATCTGAAGAGTGCTGCACCATGTATGTGTAGCACGAAACTAAATAGTAATAAATATGTCTAATCAAAGCTACTGTTGAACCTCTCATTTTTTGTCTTTAATTC
>NW_022693412.1:280006-280963 GCF_011630105.1 Anneissia japonica | reverse complement strand
AATAATAATAATAATAATAATAAATAAATAATAATAATAAATAAATAATAATAAATAATAATAATAATAATCCTCATTTCACGGTTAGTAATTTACCATACCAACCCACCCCACTCCACATGAAAACAATACGACATAGGGCTTATCTTATTTATAATATGGGCCACACACGTGTGTTTGAAACTAAATATAAGCATTTTCATCATGGTTTTATTTATTACAAATATTCTTTCACCATGTATACACATTGAGGCCCTTCTTAAAAGAATAAAACTAAAAAAGCCCTAAAAAGTACGCGCCAAGCGCGCAAAATATTTTTGTGTTTTTAATTCTAATTTCGTCGGAATTGATGAAAACTCCCTAAAATGTGCAATTTATAGAGGAAATTGGCCTACCGTAACAAGAAATGCGCGCAAAGAATTCGAGAATTTTAGGCACTTTCAGAGGATGCATTTGTCAAGGGGAGAGGAAAGATTTTCTCCTTGTCCCCCGGTGTTTTTAATTCTAATTTCGTTGGAATTGATCAAAAATCCCTAAAATGTGCAATTTTTAGAGGAAATTGGGCCATGTTAACAAGAAATGCGCGCGAAATTTGAGGTTTTTAGTCACTTTCAGGGGATAAAGGGCATTTATAAAGGGGTGGGGAAGATTTTTCAAAGATAGATATTTTCCCCTTGTCCTCCAGTGGTTACGCCATTGGGCAGCATAGATCAGAGGAGTTATGACAGTTTTTGAAGTGGAGAAGGGGTTGCAGGGTGTTGCGAGTCTGGTCATTATGATATCTTCCTTTTTATTCTTGTCTTTATTTTTCTCTTCTCTTTTTCTTTCCTTATCTTTTCCTCTTCTTTCTCTTTCCCTCCCTCTCCCCTCTTTCTTTTCTCTTATTACCCAACCCGGTACGACGGCTTGGTCAGCCCGGTAAAAGCGTCAGGGGAGAGGCTGCCCCCCCCCCCCGCG
>NW_022693412.1:265735-279980 GCF_011630105.1 Anneissia japonica | reverse complement strand
ATAAAACATATTTTTCTACGCCAGACGTGCCTGTCTGCACGACCAACTGACCGTCCTCTACCCCTTGTAGGCTAAATACCGCCAACTGACCTGCTCGGCCTTCAGTTGCGAGCGATATAACGTCGCCAACAACCCCCAGAAATCATCGACAATCCACCTTATTGAACCAACTGAACGTCCCTACCCCTTGCATACCGTCAAACCGACCTGTTATTATATTTTATTTGCAGAGCATTGGGCTGCATACAAGACAGAGGCCAAATGTAGGCTTACTCAGCTTGATAAAATCGGAGGGCAAATATTGAAAAGGATTTTTTTTTAATCGCACCAGACAATGTAACATGGCTATAGAATGATGGAGGTTGAGGATCAGGTCCAACCATCCTACCACCTTTCAAGAAAGGAGAAATTCATGCGTTATTTCCGAAAGTTTATCCAGTGGTTATTTTCGTATGTGGGACTAACAGCAATTCTTGTTGGATATTTATTTCTTGGTGCTATCGTCTTTCAAGCAATTGAAGGACCTGAAGAGCAAAGACTCAAGCATGTGATGGTGATGGAGAAGACAAAGTTACTAAAATCATTCTACAATAAATGCACTGAACTAAACTACACAGACTGGCAAAAATACGCTATTCATGAATTGAACAAATTTGATATGAAGACGAATGCAAAAAACGGCACTATGGGCAGTCAGGATCGTGGAAAATGGGATTTCTTTGGATCAATGCTTTTCTCTCTTACAGTTGTAACAACCATTGGTAAGTCTCACCAGAATCTATCTACAATATATTTCAGAAAATATCTTGAAATTTTAATCATTTTATATTATAAAAAAACCCCCAAAGTATTTAGGCCTATATAATAGCATATTGTAAATTGGGGAGTAAATGGTTAAATTGAAGTAAATTTTATAGCTGTATGTTAAATGAGCAAGGTAAATGTAAGCATCTAAACTAGATTCATTAGCATCAAAACTAGCATCATTCTAGATGTAGAATGAACAGCAGCTAAGCACATTTTACAAGAGTGGCTGTAATGTAATAAGACAGTGGCTCTATTGGGGGCCCACAATTTAACAGTATTGAGAAAATATCGCAAGATGATATCTTATTTATCTTGTTGGGGAGAATCGGTGTACAGTCAAATCTCAACCAATCGCCACAACATGTAAATTAGTTGACCTGAAACATGTGACGTCAATGTAAAATTTTGAACAGATGGCATACAATAACAAAGTGAGTCATCATTGGTATTAAGATACATACAAAGTGTAGCAACATTTAATGAACTTTTTAACTATCATTAAATCTTGCAAGAGACATTGAAAACATTCTTTTCTTAATTTTATAATATTAATTAATCAATGATGAGCAAGTCTAAAGTATAGGCCTATAAAGTGTTATAAAGAAATCAATGATAATATCAAATCATTTTTAAGCCTACCTAAATGTGGATTTAGGTGTTTGAACAACATGTTATGCCATACATTATAATACAAGCAAAATATGAGACAAAATAAAGAAATTTAATTGTCCAAATAAAGTATTAAAGCTGATGGCATATTTTGAGCACTAAGCTGAGATGGAATTCTGCAGCTTTTAGAATTTGAACACAGCGTGATAAATAAGTACATTAATTGCTAAGTCGATTGTGGATAAAATATTTTCTTAGCACAGACAATAATGTGAGCTCAACAGTGGCGTATCTTAGAGGTACACACCCCCTCCCACTAAAAAAAGATTTGCACCACAGGCAGCCCCAAATGAAAATTGCTGAAAAAAAATAAAATTGTAGATAGAGAGCCTGTTAGTCCGGTTGATGTATGAAATAAAAACACTGGTAGCACTTTATTGACTACAGTAATAACAAGTTTTCGCCAGCATTTTGATTGCATGGTAAAATTGTTAGTAAAGTGCTACCAGTAATATTTTATTCCCATATACAGTAAGGGAATTGAAAATTATTAAAATTATCTTAATTATCATCTTAATTCCTATACTTGTTGGTATTTATTGTTCAATGCTCCTTTATAATGGTGGTATATTGTTAACAACGTAATAGAATTAAATTTAAATAACACAACAATATTTTGTTAATGATAAATATTTATGTATTTATCTATTTCAAAGATACTGCATCTGAATAATCAAACTAATGAAAAGAGATTTAAAAGTATTTGTGTAAATATGTTATTAATTAATCGATCTCACAAACTTGTTTTGGAATTATAAAACTACATGTTTTTTTTACATTAACAATAAATCTATAAATGAAATACTGCATTATAAAATATCAATAAGAAATTAAGATTGATATAGTGAAACACAAATATCTCAATCACCAATATCATTGCTCATTTGTGCAATTTAGGTATGTATAAAGATGTTAAATAATATTTGAGAAAAAAATATTTTTCTATTGGATTCAAACCCAAGATCCTATTTGTTTGGTTGTGTTGTCATATTGGCTACCTATAGCCTAGTTTTTTCTGTAAAACCATTTTTTCCAAAGCATTGTATAACATAACATTAATTGATAAATGGACAAATGAAATTAAATTTGATATCGAAAACACTTTTCTCTAATCCTTATAAATTTATCTTGTAAAAACACTTTTCTTCAATCCCTATTAATTTATCTTGTAAAGAAATCATTACTGTAGACTGTGGCATTTAAGAGAAGTCAAAAAAGAATTAGGTGCAATTTAATACACAACTCTAGTATTTCATCATGTCACTTATCAAATGAAATTGATGTAGTGATAGCTTGTAAACCAGTAATAAAATCCTAAATATGTAAACTGAATTTATATAATGTCTAAAATCAAGACATTAAAATCACTAGTGTTGAGTGACAGGAAGGCATGTTTTGAATCCATTGTTTACTCCAAATTCTTAATTTGTGGCAATCTGCAACATTACATCTTAGACCACCATCAATCCATGAAGCGATAACCATGAGCTCCCTAAATTGAAGAGAAACAACATGATTAGAGCTAGCAGCAAGCAGCAAATAGTTATAAATCAAATTAGTGCAGCATAATCCAGTACAAGAACGTTCATTACCACGACTAAGTGAAATTTGTTGGCAATATGTAACTATGGAGTTTTAATTAAATTTCACCTTAGTCTAAACACCTGTGTATGTCATGACCTGAAAAATTAGCAAAGAAAATAATACCATGATTAACTATTATCGCCATAAATTATACCCTACGTGAAACCTGTTTATCACCAAAATGAATTTGCACCTAGGAACTATTGTTTAGAAAAAATATTTAAGAATATGAAATATTTTGAGAGAGTGAGTTTAAGTGAAGTTGTGCAACTTGCATTGCACAATGAATTGGCATTTAAAGTATTCAGCACACATGCACCTATTCTACTGTATGAGGCTGCATTGTTTTGTTGAAAGTTATATTTATTCTTTTATTGTCATAATATTGCCACTGTTATTCTCATTATTTTGTTATTATTATCATCTGTATATAGTAATTTAAAATCTCTTCTTGCAATGAATATTCATAATTTCATAAATTTCTCTACAATATTTTTTATTCTCAATATTATATCATGATGTATTGAGATTCTTTTTCATCAGTGAAATAAACACAAGATACAATATTACAAAGAAAATAAAATTGAAATATAAATTACAATGCTAATTTTATACATGAGTTGCCAAATATGATTTATAATAAAATGCTATAAAAAATATATGTTCTGATTGCACATTGTACAGTTTGGCACATTTTAAAATAATTAATTTGCGAAATTAAGCCCAAGGCATTTACTATAACAACATAATATTTTTTAAACCAGTGGCGTGACGATGAGTCATGGGGACCAGGGCAAAAAAATGTTGGCCCCCTTCTGCAAAGTGTTTGCACTCACAAATTTTTTATTTAACTCCAGTGTACCAGTATGTGGCCTCAAGTATTTATCCAAAGATAATTGTGAAGGCTGAAATGACTGTATTTAATTATTAAACAGGGTAAAAATTTACTGTGCAACTATTTAACAATATAATCAACTAATTATTTGCATACACATTTTTAAATTGAATATTTGCATGCAATGCAATGTATTTAGAGTGTATGCATAAATAGTCATTTCATTAGCGTGTATAGGTTACGTGCTTAATCATGAATGTTTTCATCGAAGTTCCAATGAATCTCTGCCAATATAAATAAGCATTATCAAACAATAATTGTCATGAGAAGCAGATCAGGAAGCATGGGGCTAGCCTACCCCAGCCCCCTGAAAAATAAAGATAGAATAAAGAGAGAAAAAAAGAAGTCCAGAAGGAGGGGAGCACAGTACCGTAGGCCTAATCCAAAACAAGCTAATTTTTTATTTAAATCCAGTGTACCAGTATGTGGCCTCAAGTATTTAACACAAGCCATGTAACACGTACTTCATGTCACATGGCCCTACCTAAACAGATTTTCCACATGGTTAAGTTCAGTAAGGTACCAAACACATAAATAATAGACTAGAACACTATAAAAATTAAGAGACGAACAAAATATACTTTTCCCATAATAATTGTAGGCCTAACAACTTTGGATCACTTTTTCTTTGGGTCTTGAAAATGCAAATATATTTTTTTTAAGTAACCAAATTGATTGATTTGAAGTGTCACTTCGATACCACAAATTATGTTGCTCTATATTATGATAATATCTATACTATGATAAGGCCAATCTGTATCAGAAAATAATAGTTTATCTGTCACATGCATCATGAGGGAACCATGTACTCCCATGGTAGGGCTAAGTTAGGTGTTTATTTAATAGGCCTAGAGGTCCTTATTCTCAACATTTTCTTGCCTCAGTCTTAACCATGGTGGGGCTGAGCTGGTGTGGACTCTTACACACCTCTACCTCCAAATCCCGCATCCATCCTGCCCACCCCCAACCTTTTTTCGGCCTTACAAGGTCAAACAGGTAATTAACATTTGGTGCTAATGACTACTATGTTTTTACAGGTTGGTACAAAGCTGAAAACAATTGCTATGCAAGTTTTGTGTATTTAAAGTCTGACACACATCGCCTTGTGTATAATATTTAACTTGTCATTCAGCAACTTTTCCTTACTGTTGAAGAACTGTTTATACATAATGAATATAAAGACTTTCAGATTGCAGTGACACTAGCAATACCTGAGAATATTGCTGAACATAGGGTTACAGAGGATAAATATGTAATAAATGAATTAATGCCTTCTTTATACATGAAAATTATGGTAGTTGTTTGTGTGGTCCTCTGGAATACCTTGTGTAGTATATAAAAATAATGAAAAACCACTCTATATCTGTAGAAAGCTGGAATTTTTTTTTTTGATTCTAGTGATATTTCCATTTTTCAAAACAGAGAAGGGCTAATTTAAGGGGGTGTCTTTGCTTTCATCGTCAACAGTGAGGAAGCTTACCACCCTAAAATACGTTATTTTGGGTTTTAAAAGTCAACAGCAGTTATTACATTCATGTTTCATAAATTAAACAAAATTCTTTAGGGTATTGAAGCTGCTGTTTTTTTGGTTTTTTTTGCTGCCATTTTGAAAGGCGCCCTCAGTTGCCTTCTGAAATTTTATACTTCACTTTTATCATTACATACTTAAAATCTGGTGAAATAAACCCTTAATTGCTTATTTTACCCATATTATGTATTATATTGGATTTTGGCCTCCATTTTGAAAAAAGTGCCCTCACACGAAAGTTCTCAGGTTACAGCCCATTTACCTCACGTATTCTGAGTCCCCATAAAAATCTGGTCTAGAAAAACCATATGAGAATATCTACTTCTCCAAGTGGCACCTATCTCAATTATAGTCTGGTCTATATAGAGTTGCTTAAGAAGAAAGTCCACATTTTTAATAAGATAGTCAACATTTATCTGCTGCCAGATTAATGAATCATTAATAGTTTGATGTAAGATACTCTGCTTAATTTCTGTATTCTAAGGATGCACTCATTGGATTTGAGTAGGTGACAATTTTAAAACCAATAATCGTAAAACTGACTTATTACAATTTAATTTCATTCCATTGTTGGTCACATATGAATTAATTTTGTCATAATGCACTCCTGAACATAACTAATATCTTCTAGTTTTACCCTTTAATAAAAGAGCTTTCAAAGCTATTATTTATTCATAAAAACCCAAAAAAAAAAAGATAAAATTTGAAAAAAATTTTGAGAATATGTATCTCTAGGCGCCCGGGAAATTGCACTCTCATACCTTAAAAATCTTACTGGTAATTCATATCAACAATATAATACAATTATTTTTCTTAATACTTAGAAGGGTATAATTGCAGGTTAAGCACTGTATCACAGTGGGATTGTGAGGGGCCCTGGTTCAACAGTACCAGTTGGGGCTCTTGACGCATGCAAATTGACTGCATGTCAACTAAGATGTGTACCACTGATGGGTTAGTTTAGAAGCAGAAGTCCCTCCAATTTTGTATACTATTTTGACAATAATTCTTCAGATTTGCTTTAATGTTTAATTTTTAGATGTTTTCAGAGGGCATCTTTGAAGAGCCAGCTATTGACTGGACTGACATAATATGCATTTCTACTTCTAATGACCAAAAGAAAAAGCACATTCGATATTTATTTATGTTTTTTTTAAATTTATCGGATTAACCATTGAATGATTGTCAACCCTTATCTTGTATATAATAGTTTTATGTACTTAAGCTAAATAAAATGAAATGGATCACACATGACATCATTATACAATGTTTGACCATTATCAAGGTGGAACATTTTAATCTGATATACATAGCAACCAAACACTTTTAAATAAATATTTCACTTAGAAACAACACAAGAAAATTTGAAAAGCCAAATCAGTTGAAAACAAAATAAACATGATACCAAACGTTTATGGAATAAAAATGATGAACTTAAAGGGAAAAACAAAATTCAAACAATATTCATCCATATCCTGATTGTGAAAAATTTTAGCGATTGTTTTAGTAATATAGGAATAGAAATTTCAAACTCAATTAAAGAAGACCAGAATGAAAGAACCTAAGTATTCACACACTAAATTTTACGGTACTTGTATCTCACTGTATTGAAAAGAGTCTGGCATTTATCTGAAAATAGTAACCTTAATGTTCATAATTCCAAGGCTACTTAGATTTGCATCACGCTATATCACGAAATCTTCATGTTCCATTATAAATAAATCATTATTTAAAGGTATGGTTCGAAATAATTGGAAAATCTCAATGGTTACACCCATCTGCAGGTAAATGCAACAAAGTCCTAACAATTGTAGACCAATCTCAGTGGTATGCCGTAGCCAAAATTGTGAAAAGCAATTCTATCATCAAATTATTACATATCTCAATGAAAATGACCTTATAATTGTTGACCAGTATGCTTTCAGGAAGTACCACTCAACCTTCACCGTGTAGGGGCCCAGATCTTATTAATGCTATATCGAGTTCATACTCTCTTCGCGGGGATCCGGAGATTTCCGAATGGGGGGGGGGAACGAAAGATGGACAAAAAGTGGGGTTGATCGAGACAGCGCTACCCTAGGAGAGCCAGGGAAATTTTTGTTTTCTAGACGCCCGAAATTAACCGTTTTGGGCGATCAGTATTGCTTTTTCTTCCTTTCTTTTCTTTTTTTTTTCTCTTTTCTTTTTCTCTCTGCTCCCTCCCCCCCCCTAATACTTCCCCTGCCTTTCTTGGCCCCTTTGCTCTAAGGAAGCAAATAGTAAAATGTCACCCCTAAATAGATCAGAATTGGCATACAAGTTAATGTCTTGAGTTCAATTTTTGTTTTTGTTATTCATAAATGATGTTTTTCGTAGTACTCGATGAATTGTTGATGAATTAAATACAAAATTACCAACTAATAATATTGGTAAGTGGTATGTTGGAAACAAGTTTAAAATAAATTCAGTTAAAAAAAAAGTCATGCAAATTAGAAACCAGAATAAAGTATACCTTCATCAGATATCCTGATTATCAATATCGACGGAAAACGTATCGAACAAGTAAAACATATAAGACCAAGAATATTATTAACCTTGCCGGCAAAGAAATCACTGTGCCAAAATCAACCCTCTACACTCCTGAACCATTTTCCAAGGGGCATCCGAGGATAACAACTTTGTTAATCTTTCTGATCACAAGCCCACTGAAGGAGAACGATCTTTGCTCAACAAGGGTCTATCATTTTGTCCATTAAAGAAACCAGATCCTGTCAATCTGTGTTCAGATCTTAACCAATTCACATTTTAAGAGCAAGGACAATCATGGTACCACCAACTACATTAGCCCTGTTCATATCCAACTATGACGAGATAATTTTAGTCTCGCCATAAGTTTGAGTATGACCGCTCAAGTATGGCGAGATGAAGGCCACAACTCGACTAAGCCCGTCGAGTAAATTTATGTCGACTAACTTCTTAATCCAGCCTAAAGGCAGTAAACAATTAAACAGCGGGTGGCCACAGGTCACGAATACACCAATCAAATTGAAGCAAAGTGACCTTCCATGCTTCCATGCTATCATAAACACCATTCAGAATTGACGCATTCTCCCTGATCTGTGTACTGTACTTTAATTTCAACAAGTCTTATTTTGCAAATGATGGCCATAAATTAAGTAAAGAAACGCCATCTCTGGACGTATGCGCAGGAATGTGATTTAATAGATATCTGGAGGGAGCCAGAAATCGCCGAAAAAGTTGAAGATAAATTGTACCGTCAGAAGGCTGGTGTCCACGAAAGGATAGCAGAGAGAATGTGGGACTTAGGCCACAATAGCATAACATCGGCAATTGTTGTGACAAGGTTGAAAAATCTAAGAGCAGACCACAAGGCTGTGAGAGACATTTTTATTCGTGGGATGGGCAAGGGGTCGGCCAATGTAATAAGGGATGACCCGAAATAGGCATGCCCACACTAGGCCTACCACGCGCTAAACGAAATACTTGGGGGAAAACCCAGTATAAACCCTCCAGCTGGACTCCTCGGCCAGTCTAATCAACCGCCGAGACCTAGGCCTAGCTTACGCCTATATTCTCGATCTAGCATAAACTAGTCGCGTGAAAAAGTAATTACCCACCATGCGATTGTACTTCCTGTCTAATGATGTGTTTTCCGAATTTCGAAAAATAGTCAAAATATCTCGCTCTAACCTTAACGTCGAACGCGATTAGTGGATTTAATCCAATTAACTTGGCAAGTAGATCAGCTACTTCATCTGGCTATAATCCCATGTGAACCTAGCTATTAACTCATGCGTACTAGCCAGCCAGTCTCACTTCCCAATGGACACCTCCCATGAGTAAAAACCCATTTATCGAGTCATTTGTGAACATCTCAATGCCTTCATCAATGAGCAGATAGGAAAGACAGCCAAGGACAACTTGACTACAATTGAACACAAAGCCATCATAGATCTCAACAAAAATCCAAGCATCATAATCAAGCAAGCAGATAAAGGCGGTACAACCACCATAATAAACACTTTTGACTACGTAGTAGGAGTCGAAACCCAACTTAAGTTCTAACCATGAATTTTATGAACTACTAAATGATGATCCCACTGAACTTTACAGTAATGAACTGACTTCACTTTGCAATAAGTTATATAACACTTTAAGGACCTTATTCCACTCAGCCCTCGTCCTTCTACTTTCTACACTATCCTGAAACTTCACAAACTCCCTAGGCTTCTATCCGATAAATTTAATTCTCTCTCTCCTAATGTCTTGTAGATATTCCGCCTGAACAGGCTAAACTGTCTAGTCAGGACACATAGGATTATCCTTCCAGTAGACTGATTATATCAGCTATAGGCACTCTACAGAGCATTTGTCAGGTTACAACCTCTCATACCTTTACCTCACCATACACCCACTTCCTCAACATACTCAAAGTTATCCCAATTCTCCCTAACAATTCAGGTGGTCACTTTGGACGTATCCTCGCTCTATAGTAACATCCCCCATGATGAAGGTCTTCAAGCACTTGCGACATTTTTACCTCGGTACTTGTTTTCTCATGAACATATTAATGACATAATAACCATTACTAATTTTATCCACACCCACAATAATTTCACACTTTAATAACAAACATTACCTCCAAAAGGGCACTGCGATGGGGACAAAGCCCCAATTATGCCAATATTTTCATGTCCAGCGCATCCTTGAATCAAAATTCATTTCATCATTCCATCTTAAACCTCGTGTTCTACCGGCGTTACATTGACGACATCGCCATAATATGGCAACACGGAGATGAAAACTTTCAGAAATTCATTGATCATGTAAACCTATTCCATTCCCATATTAAGTTTACATCTGAACATTCTCATCAATCCATAACTTTTCTGGATGTATCGGTCACCATGGTAGAGTTAAATGCCAAAATGCGCTATGTAGCTGCTCAGGGGTTCATCTGGGTTCAATTTTGGAGGGGAGGGGGTCAGAATGTTTCCAAATCCCCAAAATGAAAGGAAGTGTCCAGGGGTCCTCATCCAGGAAAATTTTGATTCCTAGACGGCAGGAAATGAGCTTTCATGACTTTTGAGGTGTCTTTTAATAACTTTTAAGTTCTTCAAAATTCAACGTTTTTCCCCTCTTGAAAACGGTCAGGTAAATTTTCTCATTCTTATTACAGTAAATAGGCCTAGGCTTATTATGTGTGTATACATACAGAAAAAGAAATTAAATAGTTGCATACAATCAAATGACCTATTTACATGTAGAGTTGTGTTGGTCACTATACAGGGAGGTACTGTGCATTTACGGGGTATATTTTCAAGAACTTGGTAGCACAAGTGTGGGGAGTTGCAGCATTTATGGGGTATTTTGCGAAGACTTTGTGAGAAATTATAACAAGAGTGAAAAAGTCCCTGGCCCGTCCCCTGTCAAAATTTCTGGCACAATTTCTGTGAGGATTTTAGCTACTGAGTGTTAAGCCCTGTGCTAAGCCTACCTTTGTTACATCCACAACAGAGATTGCGAACGGACGAAAAACTTTTCACCATTAGGAACCAGTGGCATGATTGAGTGGCATTTTTCCTGTTGTCTTTTTAGAACACACTGCGATTTCGTGTACAGTAAATGGTAGTTCAAGTCTGTATGTTTTTTTTGTATACATTGATGCCGAATAAATAATAATAATAATAAGGGTAAGTTTTGCATAATGATTTGTATTTTAAGGTTTAAAAAACACAATTTCTGCTCAGGTCCTGAAAAGTTCGGTCTCGAATTTTTTTTTGCTTGGCAGCTCAAGGGGGTTGGGGTCAGGACACTCCCGACTTCCCCACCCCCAGATCCGCTAATGCTGCTGCAACTTTATGGAATACTCCCCCAGGGAGCTTGAGTTTGTGTTCCATAGGCGTTAAATCCAATGACCAGGGGTAGTAATGTGAAGCGATTAGAGGCCTTGGTGTTAAAGCGCTATAAAAATCTAACATATGCAACAAACCATATGATGTATGATCTGCAAATTACTCATCACTGAAACTCACATTAAACTTACCTATTCCTCTCATACCATTCATCCTCCTGTCATGTCTTGTAATTCCTCTAATGTCATATGCCTTCTCACTTGCTCCAAATGTGACCATGGTACCTACATCGGGGAAACCGGTGGTATCCGCAAAGGCACCACAGACGGCTTCCCTGTAGCCAATGCCGTAGCCAGCTATTGGGACAGTTGGGACAGTCCCACACAATTTGTTTAATGGGTCCACAAAGAATGGGTCCACATTTTAAAAAATGGGTCCAAATTATGCAGTTTTAAGCATAAAGGTGGTCCACTTTTTGTAAAATGGGTCCAGGTTTCTCATATTTAGCCTAAAATGGATAAAATTTATGAAAATGAGTCCAGATTTTTCATATTTTTGCGTAAAATGGGTCCACATTGTTGGAATTTACGCATAAAGTGGGTCCACCCTGATATTGTCACACACTATTTGACAATCTTGGCTATGGCATCGCCTGTAGCTGACCATTTCATCTCGCCATAATATCAATGACATTCGGTGAGAACTAATTGCCTGCAACTTTAAATCTCAAAGAACGATGCCAATCTGAACTAAAACTCATTCTCAAACATAAGACACACATTTTTGGTCTTAATAAAGACCTTGGTATCATCAGTGAATACACATTTCCCTCATGCCGATTCTACTAATTCATAATGTTTTTACTTTTTACCGATCATAGTTCTTTCTACCGTCCCTGTTGGCCCATATATTTTTATATTTATTTCTATCATATTTATCATAGTCCACCAGCGTATTTTAATCTTATGTATATATCAGATATTTTCATTGTTTTCATTATTAAATATAGTTTATTTTTTCATACATTGAACATAATGCTTATATTTTATATACCACCACTGTAATTATACAGTTATTTATGTTCTGTTCATTTCGATCACATACTGTTATCCGCTTTTTATCTGAATTATTTTAGTATATATCATCCATATTATTATTATTATTAATTATTATTATTATTATTATTAATTATTATTATTATTATTATTATTATTATTATTATTAATTATTATTATTATTATTATTATTATTATTATTATTATTATTATTATTATTATTATTATTATTTGCTTAACCTGCATCCATTAGGCCTATGTTATCGTGATCTATTTTTTTTTTCTCTTTCGTGGGGGCAGCCCAATTTTATTAAGTCTTTCTGTTACAATATGTTATAATTCTAAATATTTTCAAACATTATGAATACTATAAGAATAGCTCAAGATACTGCACAAATTAAATATAGTTAATAAATATATGAATGAGAATATAATTATTTTACAGATTGCGATAAAATGTGATAATATTTCGAAATAAATTAGACCTTGCTCTATGAGCCTAGATATAGTAAAATAATAAACTAAATCGGTAAAATTTATATTAAACGGGGATTTACATTCAAACTATTGCAAAATAAGATATGGTATTATAATGGTAAAATAGCTACATTGGAAATTTCTAGATCTGTAAATAATATAGAGGTGTAATGTGAATATAAAAATAGCTCTTAACTATAATAAACTTATAGTACTTATACACCAAGTATATTGCGAGTTATTATTATTAAAATCATAAAATGCGATAGTGGAAAAATATAATTGGGAAAAAGAAACGTTGGCCCATGCTGCATTAATAATAATGATATTGAGATCTCAAAAGTAAAATTGATATTAAAAGCTATGAACAATAAAATGATTTGTCACTATTGCGAATATAATACATTTGTAAGATATTGATATTGCAGATTTTTAACACATTGTTAGATCCTATTTATATTTAAATTCATAAATTTGGTAATGAAGAATTATACAGAAATTTTATTGTAAAAGTAGGTTTTATACTTCAAATAAATGAAGATTAATATTGTATAGACTTATCTTACTTGACAAATTCTAAAAGTTTTTGTTTAACGTTATTCCACTTCCTTTCTGCCTTATTTGGGTTGCATGAGTATTCATTTGATATTAATATTTTTACTTCTAATCTAAATAAATTCCAAATGATCTTAGATGTTTGATTTTCAACTTTTTTAGGAGTTTTACATATAAAACATGACTTTTTAAAACAAAATGTGAACAACGAAGTTAATTCGTTTACCAGTTTGTTGTTGGTTCCGGTTATTATTGTAAAGAAGCTTAAGAAATGTTGTTCATGATTTTGAAAACATTCTATAAGCATATTATTAAATTTGCTTCTGGCAAATTGGATGGTTTTACACTTAACTAACATATGCTCTTCATCTTCGATTTCATTCTCACATTTATCACATAGGTCGGTACTGACTAAATTCCAGTTTTTAAGTCTCTTCTTACATGATAAAATGCGGTGTAACAATTTAAAGTTAAATTGTGCGACTTTTGAGACATGTCGCATACAGTTTACCTTATTATTCCATACATTTTTCGAATCTATATCTTTGTTAATGAAATTGTTTTCCCATTTTCTTTGCGCTACTGGAATAGAGGCAATTTCGATCTGATGTAATGAATTTATTTTCCCATAATTGTTGACATAAAATATCTTCTACTTTTTTAGGATTTAAGCAAACAATGTTGTTAAGTTTTACTACTGCCGTTAACATTTTTGCGTAAAAATCAGGGGTGATGGTTAAATCAATATGCTTTTCAAAATTTGGTAGGCTAATATTGAGTGTACACTCTAATGGATACAGGTTGTCTCTTATACACATCT
>NW_022693412.1:254764-265543 GCF_011630105.1 Anneissia japonica | reverse complement strand
TAATGAAGTCATTTTTGTTTCCATTCCAGGCTACGGTCACATAGCACCCATGACGATTCATGGTCAGGTGATCTGTATAATGTACGCACTTATTGGGATACCACTTATGCTACTGGTTCTAACAAATGTTGGTAGAGTTCTTGCAAATACAGCTAGACTCCTCTTTAGGATGTACTCTAGTCAACTATGCAAGAAAGTTCGATGCCAGGACAGACGAAGCCAGCAAAGAAGAGCAAGCAAAAGAAAGAAATCTATACAAAGTTTGTACATTTTTTAAAATTATTAATAGAACTTATAATAGTGCCCATATCCATTTCAAACAGCTGCTCAAGGTGCTTTTTTCCCCTGGTCATTTGAAAGCTGCTTTTTACTTAATGAACTGATGTTATATCAGGAAGGTAATAAATACTTTAGTTTAATATCTCGTTCTATAGCGGTACATTAAAATTTCAGCCTGTTTTTAATCCTTCTCGGTCAGTTGAAATGTAAAAAGTTACTACAATCTCCATCACTGATTGGCTGTTCCACCTAATACACTCCTGAGTTTGTAATTTTTGAATAATATAGCATTAGGTACAGTACATATTCTGTACATCAACATCAGCATGTTTGTACTGGCGAACGGTATTTTTCATTTGCCGCTCCGAAATTATGCAACTCTTTTCCACCTAATCTTAGATCAACTTTTGGTATTACATTCAAGACCCTCCTCAGGACTAAAACCTATCTCTTTAATCAATAATTCTTATATCTTTCAGCACCAGTGACAAATGATTTTTGTAACAGGCGCTATACAAATTATCTATGTAATTATTGGCTTTTCTCAGCAGTACTGGGTAAAGCCATTGTTTTTGTTGTGATTTTTTTTTCTTGCATATTTTTCATATCTTTTTGCACTGTTTTTTTCTGGTGGTCACTTTGTTCACTTCCCATACTTAGAATTGTTCCTTGCTTTTCCGAAGCATAGGCCATAATATCAAGGATGTGCTTCCTATTATAGTGTCAATCTATGGTGGGGTGTGCGTGTGAGGACCAATTTAAGTCAACAGTCTACACATATTTCATAAACCGGTCAATTGATGTGAATGAAACTTATGGGAAAGTTTAATCAAGTTACAAGGAAGAAATTTTCATGTGTTAGTGACGATCCAGTGAAGGGTGTAAATTTGAGGACCCAGCCTAAATATCTCTTTAAAAAAAAACCAATGGCTCTAAATGAAACATATTCTATAATACTTTGTAAAGGTCTTGTAAAAAATGATTAAATTTTTGTGATGATCCACAGTATGGTGTGGAACTGAGGACCATTCAATGTAAAACAGACCACACCACATTTCGATCAACTGATCTGAATGAAACATTCGGAAAAAGTTTAACCAAGTTACAAGCAATTATTATGTGCTGGCGATGAATTAGTCAAGGGTGTATTCAAAATTCAAAATTCTTTATTCAATCTACACAATCAGTAGCAGCCGAAGCTGAATTGTAGCATTGTATTTAAAAGCTTTCCTACCAAATATAATACAATTTAAAATACTGTACATAGAAATAAAGACCATTACAGGAAAACAATTACAAGAAGCATAATGAAAAACATTTACAATAAAAGTAATCATTATTATTAATATTATTATTATTATTATTATTATTATTATTAAACAGATGGAAAAACACACAAAAAACAAAAAGGCAAAACTACAATCACAGCAAAACAGCAACAAATTAGGGGAATAAAACAGGAAAAATTGAACATTACCAGTGAAATTGGAAGGAAAGTTAACAGCAAAAAACATCAAGATTCTAAGAGCCTGGTCAAAGCTGGAATTGCACTGTTGTTATATCGTTCTATATTAGTGCGTCTCTTTTCTACGATTATTTCTAAGATGCATGGTGTGAGTGGACAAATTTGGTACAAACCATTTACTAAACCTCTCAGATTTAGGACATGAGTCAGGAAATTGTTTGCAGATTACTAATCTTCTATCACTAAGTCGGACTTTTATCTAGATACAGATCCACTTAACTAGTTAAAAGTTTGACGTGAACCAGTCAATTATAGCTAGATAAAGGCTTAAGTCACTTAAAGTTAAGTGACTTAACTTTACTAGAATAACAGTAACTTGCTTAATGGTAAAGTCGGCTCGGATTACAAGGACACGATTACGTAACGTAGGTATCTAAGCCAGCGTTGTTGTGTTGTACCACCATTATCATCCTCTCGCTGGCAACAGCTTACTCCAACAATGCTAACAACAGCAGCTAAGTAGTCTCATTAGTCTGGTTTTCAGAAATTATTTTTAATATTATGGGTAAAAACCCAGCAAACGTCCGTTTTACGATGTTTGCTGAGTTATATTACAAATATTACAAATGACCTTTGCCCTTTGCATCGTCGACCAAGTATTAATGTTAGAAGTCCGATTGCATACGTTTTTCAAAGTGATAATGTATATTTTTCATAATAATAAATTCAGATTTGTTGTATTTATTTATTGACAATTCAATCTTTTCAATTTCTGCTATAATAGTCGCTATTAATGGCAGTTACAATGAACTACCACCAACATGCAGTCGTTAAAATGAGCGCACATCTTTACGATGACGAAATAAAAAAGTTTGTTGAAGTTAGCAACTTATTTGACACCGCGAAGCTAGATTTTCGCGAAGTGAATGTAAACAACACAATTCAGCGTTCTAAAAACTGAAAAAAAACCAAAACATAAAACAAAAAACAAACAGAAAGGTCTATACAGACATTTTAATGAGGAATAAAACAATATTTTGTTAAATTGGAGAATGCTAGCGATTAAATTAATTTAGTTTTTATCGAAGGTAAGTTGAGCTAGGGCCTAGCAGTAGTCTATTACTATAATTGCAGTAGATCACGCTGCTGCACTCTCGGTTGGTTCGTACTACCTGGTCGCCTATATATCAATGGCAGAGGATAGCTAGGCTAAGTAGTGGAAACTGACACCTGATCTACAGTAGGTTACGAATTTGTCAATTTTTTTACGAATACCTCTTGGTACTAGAGGTTCGTAAAATACAGTAGACGTTATTTTTAAACAAGCTTTTCCACCATGTGATGTCGACGGCCTTGAAGCTGGCTGGCTGTTTATCTGGCTCTAACTTGGCATCGAATGCAACTAGGGAAAAATCGTATCATATTTCAAGATTTAGATAAGTGACTTAACTTTGGACGTGAACCAGGCTTGTGTATCGAGCTACTATGATGATAAGGGATCCCTAAGATCATCTTAACTGCCCTTTTCTGAAGAGATTCAATTGATGCAATATGTTCTGAGAAAGACAAAATGCCATAAGGGTATACAGTATTCAACACATAGAATTACTAGTATCACAACCTTTGTAAATGTTGTCCAACATTTCAATCATATAATGGCAAGTAGACATTCCACTAATTCAACCAAACTGGTAAGGGTCAATATTAGGATGAATATCTGCTATAGACATTCACTAATAAATTCTTCCGTCTGCAATTTTAGCTAATTGAGCAGTAAGAGATATGGGCCTAAAATTATCAATAATTGCAGGTGCTCCCAGCCTTAGGGAATGCAACAATGGTTGCATCCTTTCACTGTTGAAGGACAATACCTTCTTTAAAAGAGGTACTGTATTAAGAATATCAGTAATAGGGGGACTTAATTCACATGCAAAGTCTTTGATGATTTTATTTGGAACATTGTCTGGCCCTATAGATTTGTTGATAGCGAACTTTGAGAGTTTTTTGTACACATCACACAGGTTAACTTCCAGTGGACGGTTTGTGGGCCTAAAACATGCAATTTGGTGAAGGTCAAACATTGCCCTGTTTCGGCAAATTTCTGGTTGATAGCCTCTGCAATCATACGGAAGTTGGATGGAGGGATTCCTGGTACACGTATTTGCGGTGATTGCTTCAGTTTATTTGCGATCATTTGAATGCCCTTGTGCCACTTGGACGAGTCGTTCTGTTTCAGCATTTCTATGCAATCCCTATAAAACTGAATCCTCTCAGTTTTTGCTATTTCAATGATATTTTGTCTAAGTGATTTTTTCCACCTGGTTGATTTTCCTTCAGTGTAAAAGACTTTTTGCCGTAACGCAATCGCTTCCTTAAAAGCACCATTTAGCCAATTATATTAAAATATACTAGTAGATTCAAGTAGTTCTTAGTAGAAGTATTCTACTCTTAGTAGGCTTAATAGGCTGGTAGTAGATTTTCTTATCTTGACTACTAAGGATTTTAAGATCAATTTTATGGCTACATCCTGACTACACAAAATATATAGTTGATAAATAGTTACTGTCTATAATTAGCGACACAAGTAGTTTTATTATAGTTGTTCAATTCAATTCAATTCAATTCAATTTATTATATCATTTGCAACGCATACATTACATCACATAGAAAATATTGTGGCTCTTTTTAACATGGACCAACGTCCAATTCGGCAAACAATGAACAAAGGGAAAAACAGTGAATTATCAGAGCAACGGACACAATGAAATGCTATTGTATTGCATTGAGGGCCCGGATGGCTGACGGAAAGAAACTCTTTTGGAACCTGCTCGTTCGAGCATAAATTGACCGATATCGACGAGAACATTATAGGCTATATCCTGATTACCTATGTGATCATCTTAATAATTATAAATGGATCCACAATTACTATTATATATATCTGTCTCTTATACACATCTAGATGTGTATAAGAGACAGCAACAATGCTGTGTGAAACAATGGCTGGATCTCGGTGGAGATACAAAAATGATAAGCAACAGCTAAAAAGTAAACGTAAGTAAACAGCCAGAAATAGAACCAGAGCTTTCGGACAACACTAGTCCTTCCCTGTCTCTTATACACATCGAGATGTGGATAAGAGACAGGGCCTAGATACTGCAATATTGTCTCT
The DNA here is from genome assembly GCF_011630105.1 of Anneissia japonica. Taxonomy (NCBI): domain Eukaryota; kingdom Metazoa; phylum Echinodermata; class Crinoidea; order Comatulida; family Comatulidae; genus Anneissia; species Anneissia japonica. The sequence continues at coordinate 260,627 of NW_022693412.1, read as the reverse complement.
GGTGTAGTTACAGGAAAACATGTAAGACTGAATATATCACAGAAATAATTTAGGCAAGTATTGTCGCGATTCAGATTTCCTAGGATTAATGTGTATTTGTCAGGATACCACGCTAAATAATGGAAGTCCGACGCAACTTGTGTGGGTGATAAAATTCTTTATTCCTTGACTATGACGTCAAATCAGTGGACATCAGAATGGTGAAACGTGAATCAAATTATATACAAGACAAAGTAAGACAAGACCAGACCCCTGTAGATAAAAGGGGGAAGTAAACAAACAAAATTCATTACATCATTAATGATGCAGATCTTAACTATTAACTTCAGTTCACTGCTTAAACCTTTATAATCAACAAACATAATATATCAGAACCATATAATTGCATAAAGTACATCATCATCAAGTATAAAGTAAATAATGTAAATAACAAAATATCAAAGATCATCATAGCAAAACAACAATATATCAAGGATTCATTATCATGGCAATCATATAATATAGCATTCGGCTATCCTGACTTACCCAATCTTAGGTCATATACAAGTTTCTCAACAACTCTCTTAAACTCGTTACACCGTAACTGTTCCTTCTATACAGTAGGCTATAATCAAAAGAGGTTCTAATTACTTATCTAATAATTGACAACTGCAATTTGTTATAATGTACTTCATAAATTAAAACATATTGTATATCGTAACCTCAAGATCTATGGGTGTCTCCATCTAAGTTTACAAAGAAGGCACCAACTGTATCTAGCATCAAGTAATAATCTAAAGTTCTGATTATCATCAAATCAAATCCTGTAGTTGTATTATACAATATAATATACACCAGTTATTGTATCTTTCAAAAGAGTAGTGTAAGTCTACAATGCTTCTGTTCCCTAATATTCTATCAGATTATCAATAGGTAACCTTAACCAAATACAGACACAGGGTCTGTAATTGTAATAAATACTACTACACAATATATCAATAATAATCTACATCATGGTAAATATCGTTCTGTAACTAAAGTGTTAACAATACAATTATATAACGTACCTTTCTTCGAATTTTGATTGCTTTTATACCCGGAGATCTCAGCTCCCTCATTACCATTAGAACATTGTGTTGGTAATGCCATAGAGAAAATTATTTTCTCTATGGTAATGCCTTCCTACTCAAGCTACCCAAGCTAAACTCAAGCCAAAATGACTTTTAACTTAATCACTTCTTAATTATCATTACGCCTTAGTGATTAAATAATAAGGACTATTTAAATGTAGCTCCGTAATATATGCAAATGTGGTGTTTAACCCAAGCATACCCAATATAGTTTATATTATATAATCATACCTCAGCCAACTGGCTCTAATAATTTGCATGATAAAGGACTTGGCTACTAAGTAAGTGTTTAACTGCTGTAAAATGGCGATATATAGATATGTTGTAATATATGGCTACAATACATATATTTTTATTTCCCACATATACAATCATCATTATCATTCGTTACAAAATTGTGACTATCATAATTACTTCGGATGTTTTCCACAAACCTATTTGTTCTAAAAACGTTACTCTCATGCATATTCAAATCCATTTTACCTAAATTTTCCCAGTATTGTTTAACCGTTTGATTTATAACTTTCTTGTCGGACACAACAGTATTAGATTCAGGGACCCTAATACAGTCAACAAATTTGTTATTACAATTACCTTTAGATCCTCTTAGATTTTTCCAAAAATCTGCATATGAGGGGCCACCTTTGTTGGCAATATTTATGGACCTTTTAACATTCTTCTCAAGAATCTTTTGTTTAATGAGAGACTTTTCATAAAGACGCTTCTGTTGATATAATTGCCAAAGGTGATTACTTTTAACCTCATCTTGGTCGTTCTTTTTTTTTTATACTGCCTATGGAGCCTAGCGGCATTTTTTCTTTCTTTGATAGCAGCATGTACTTGTTTATCAAACCATGGTTTCGATTACTTGTTAACTCTTTATTCCCAATACCATCAGTAGCTGCAGTAATAACAATGTTTTTCCAGGAGTCCCAGAGAGTATTATCATTATCAAATGAATTAACATCCCAGTTAGTAAATTTATCCCTCAAAATATCATGATAATATGTGAAATCTTGTTCTTTTTGTATGTCCCAAATTATCTTATTAGAATGCTGAGCGATGACATGCTTGTACTGGCTATTAAGTGACAATAAAAGAATGTTATGGTCACTACCTAAGCTATGTTTTCTTTCTTCGTCAATTAGTAATTCAATAACATAATTCATTAAGTTTTTAGAGCATAGAATGTAATCGATTGAGCTTTGTTTATTAGCCCTAAACCAGGTTATTTTTCCATTACAGAAAGAGGATGAATTGAGAATAATCAGGTTAGAATTATCTCTAAAATCTAACAACCTTTCACCATTGGCAATTACATGACCTATTCTTGCATTAAAATCCCCCATTATCATAATAAATGGATCATCATTCGCATTAAAATTTTCAATTTGGATAATTTCAGATAGTAATTGGTTATAGAGTTCCTCTGTAAGTTCTACATTACACCCCTCAACAGGGAAATAAACAACTGCAATGTACATAGGTTTATTATTTTTAAAGCATACTTTGACCCATAACCTTTCGTAGTTATCGAACATACAGTCAAGTGCATTATCATCTAGTATTGTGATGTTATTTGAAATATAAATACCCAACCCCCCCCCCACCTTTACCAACTCTATTTCTACCAATCCAGTGATAATTATCAATATCCACTGCAATTTCATTTTTAAGAAAGGTTTCTGCTATGCCAAAAATTTGAATATTATCATCATTTAAGAATTTTGGAATTTCAAATAACTTAGGACGAAGTCTATTTACATTATTAAATGCAATTTTGATATCAGCCATTTTATCATTATCTTTTTTACCCGTATTACACTTTTTACCTCCACGTCTGTGCCGATGTCGAATTTGTTTCACATAAGGACTATGCTCTGTTTTTTCAGCATGAAGATTAATTATGCTAGAACCATTATCAATTTTATCAGTCAAGACATTGTACCTAGTAACAGAAGAGAGTTCTTTGTCGGAAGAATGTTCTGTATTGTAGACGAAATCCTATTTGGCCCGGTATAGTGTGGGTTCAAATTCGTCGTGATTGTAATATTGTGAGTTGTGTCTAGTTGATGGTGACTGTCGGTTCCAGTTCCCCGACGGTGTATGATGCTTGTTTGTTGTGTTCCGTCGGTTCCAATCCCCAGAGGATGTACGATGTGGGTTGAAGCTCTCTGAAATCTTGTGTCCATTGCTGGTGTTATATACAGGTCTGTAGCGATAGCATTCCCATGAGTTGTGGTTAAGCATACCACATTGCGCACAATGTATCCGATGGTTATTACTTCGCCGGCGATGCCTTTTGTTAGGTTGTGCTGAACCAGATTTTGTCAGACGTGTGTTAGATGCTGGAACAATTTGGTGTACAGCATTTATATTGTGTAGAAGTGTACGTGTTCCCTGCTTTGTGAGATGCAAACCTTCTTTGTTGAGATTGGTTCGGACAATTTCTCCATTTCTCAAAAGCAGCGACTCATCATTGTCGACAAGAAAGCAGTTTTCAGTGTTCTTTGCTATGGTACGAATTGATTCATTAATCTTGACCATGCACGCAGTTGGCAATCTGAGTTGTCTAACTGGGGACAAACAGTAGACAAAACAATCTTAGATGCGGGACATTTTTCCTTAATGTCCTTAACCATGCTGTTGTAATTTGTAATACCGTCTTCTAGTTTCTCGTTTGATGAACAGTTATTTGTTCCAACATGGAGTATGACAGCTTCTAATTTATTTGAATTTAGTCTGTCATCTAATTGCCTATTTTGGAAGCGGAGGTAGTTGGTATTTGTTGTTTTTGTGCATTAACTCCAGAAGAAGTTGTTGTGTGATGTTGATGTGGAGCAGCATTTCTTAATGAATCTTCTAGACTCCCTATTTTTACCACTTGTTCACTGATAATATTAGATAATGAAGAAATCTCTTTATTTAGATCCATTATCATTGATTCATGGTCCGAGTTAAGTTGTAGGAGTGTTTTAATTGTCCGAGGAATATCCTTACACAATGGGCACAACCATACCTTTGGATTTGATGCTGGTTTAATACTCAGACAAAGTCTGTGATAACGTTCCTGACATAAGGCACATTCTAGCGGTTTTCCTTTATCCATATGACCAAGTTGACAAGTAGCTAAACATTGGATTCTCGACATTGTCACTTGGATTGAACTGGAAGCTGAACTGTTATCTATGTTACTACTTACCTCCAGTACTCGTTGAAGGCATATCTTCTTCAATGGTTGGCACATTCATGATGTTACTAATACTAGCCGGTTTAACCATAGTTTGTTGATTTGGCGAACATAGATTAGTAGCCATGTGTATCAGATCTTCTGTTAAGCTATGCTAGATAAGCTAAATATACCTCTCCGAGTAGCAGACCAGCCCTACTGTAGGCCTAGGCCAGTAAAGCAGTTAGCGTGGGTAGTGGCTCGTCGCCTTCGAAAATGGCGGTATTCTAAACAAAGGGCCTCTAGCTAGACTAGGTAGTCTTACCTCCGTTCAAAGATTTTATAGAAGTTATTGATGAATATTGTGATGATTTTGCGTTGGTTTCGCTGATCCCGCTTAATCACAACGTTGGCCTTCACTAGATGAACAAACTTTAGTATATTTTAATACATACTTCACAAATTATAAGCGATTTAATGTAATTTTTTCCCGAGCGGTTATTAGACGCGTCCGCGTCTAAAAAAAAAAAAAAATTAGCAGACTTAGATAGACATTAAAGTTATTGGAACCTCATACATTCTACTAATCATTTATATGTTCAATTATATGTTAAATTGGCGAGGATGTAGTATTTCCTTGAATTCTGCTATTGAATATTTGTTAAAAATCAATAATTACATTACCTTAGCCCCGTCCCTTAATTTGTTACGTGCGCGAACGAAGATTGAGTGTGACGTCAGACTTGTCCCACGGTGTACTATACCGCTCACGCACGCTGTGAAGTTTTTGTAACCTTTTTTTTTTCGGCGCGACGAGCGAAACTGGTAAATCATTCTCTCAATTTTCGTTCAGTGTCAACAATGGCTTCTATAACGCCGTATAAGTTCGAAACATACTGTACTGATGATGATAGCAGCAGCAATGAAGAAGAGGCAGGAGGAGAGAACAACAACAATGAAGAAGAACCAATACCCATTGGCAAGTAAAACATAGGAATTCGATCCAACAAGTCAACTCGGCCACAGTCAACTCGGCCACAAGTCAACTCGGCCACAAGTCAACTCGGCCACAAGTTAACTCGGCCACAAGTCAACTCGGCCACAAAAAGTTTGGCTACAGTNNAAGTCAACTCGGCCACAAGTCATCTCGGCCACAAATCAACTCGGCCACAAGTCAACTCGGCCACAAGTCAACTCGGCCACAAGTCATTTACTGGTACTACATTGTACTAATTGTTATTATTATTGCTCTTATTATTGTTGTCATTGTTGTTATTATTATTGTTGTTTTTTTTACCATTAGTTTTAATATTAATTATTAGTCTTAGCATTAACATTATATATTGTTCAAATTTTTGCTGATATTATTATTATTACACATATATATAGTACATATATTTATAGTACCATATAAATAATAAATAATTTTTTATTTTTTATTATTATTATTATTCATATTATTATTTATTAGTTTTAGTATTATAATTTTAATAATAGTAATTTAAAAAGTTGTTGTTATTGGCGTTTTCTTAGTATTTTTCTTATATTATTATTATTATTATTATTAATATTATTGTTGTTGCTG
>NW_022693412.1:248337-254553 GCF_011630105.1 Anneissia japonica | reverse complement strand
AATTCATAGGCATTCAAATCTCTTTTGGTAGTGTGGTGGTCCTGTTTTACTAAAACATACTGTGTACTTTATTTCAATCATAATATTGAAGAAAAAGGATGCAAAAACTTAGATTTACATTACATAACTTGTGGCCGAGTTGACTTGTGGCCGAGTTGACTTGTGGCCGAGTTGACTTGTGGCCGAGTTGACTTGTGGCCGAGTTCACTGTGGCCGAGTTGACTTGTGGCCGAGTTGACCTGCACCCAAACATAGCTATTTATTGGCTACAAACAGTGTTTTATTACAGGCCTAGGCTAGGCCCCTCTAGTCTACTAGGCCTACCTACTTATTACATACGTATTATTTATCTGGGCATTCTAGGCTAGAATGTCTGATAATTATGATACAGTACTTCTATAGGGCCGCCCTATCCTAAATATTACGAGACATCGTAGGCCTAGATAACGGTGCCAATCGGCGATTTTTAGTTTAAATAAATGTGATAATTATTAACACAGAGATATATAATTATTTAGGCCCCTAGTAGGCGTACCTAGGCCTAGACTCCGAAGCAGGGTCCAGGTCTATATAGTATTTGTTGTACTACCTGGCATCATCATGTAGCCTATTACTGTATTCGTTAATAATGTTACGTTGCCTAGATACAATATTTTAAAGACTCCATTACATTGTCATTACATGTTTACAGTACTTACTGTACGAACATTTCGAACTCCAACAGTCTGCTCCCGAGGAGTAAATTATTAATATTATTTTTAAACTATAGACTATAGTAATAAAATAATAACATATTATTTATTGTAAATTTTATGTGTTCCTGTGAGAAATGTAGTGTAATGCCAACAACTGAGGAGTGTTTATGCTGTATGGAAATTATGAAAATTAAAGATAATTCATTGAAGATGCCCCAGCTATTGTTGATGGAAATATGAAATGCATTACACAGCATCCTGGATTTAGATCTATCTGCCTTGACATATGGGCATTACAACTGGCCTATGATGAAATTCCAAAGAAAGGCAAGAGAGAAGGGACCACACATTAGTAAGCTATTTATTTATTTATTAAATACTGTAAAAACGAAATATACAAACTAAAAAACATTAATAAAAGGAATGCATGTTTAAAGTTTAAGTTTAAAATATTTTTTATTTACAGAAAATATCGACATACAAGTTACAGAAATTTTGTAAAATGGATATGGGGATACAGAGGAAAACATCAGCGTACTGTAATACCTGCATGTGCCATTATCAAAATTCGCAGCAAATTTTAATCAAAAAAATATGTTAATTCAAGTATCCACCTTTATAATTTCTGTCTCATCAATGCCAGTTTTAATTCACATTTTTGTCCAGGCAAATATATTTACATTCAGGATACACTGTAATACATTTAAATTTCCATCAAAGCTTTTAAAAATTCCCATGGAGCATAAGCACTCTTTATATGATGTAGTTATGCTACATTTCTCGCAGAAAATCTTAAAAATACTACTAGGTTGTGTCATTACATACTGACTTATTGTCAATGTAACTGACAAAGCAAACTATATTGGAAGTACATGTGTACAATAAAAAATAAACTACATTATTTAAACTTTGTATTTGTTTGCTGGTTTTATACTTCTGTTGAAAATGTGTACATAATATTGAAATGATGAAGAGAAAACAACATTTATACTAGTGAAAAAAGGGCCGCAGAACAAATATCATGAGAACACATAATTTGCAACATGCTACACCATCTCAAACAAAACGTGAGCGATGAAGTGCTACAGCCTCTTGCTTGTTTGGGTGTTCAAAGTGGGAGCATAAAGCAGATGGAGGTGCTTCTAAATGATGTACCTGTCCTTCAGCACATGTTTCCATTACTTGTGCTATTACTGCATCTGCATACTCTGCATACGTAAAATAGTTTAAAAAAAAAAAACCACTTAATCAAATAATACATGGATCAATTTTTATAGTACTGTTATATCAGCACCTTTGATCATTCAATTTGGGATTGGCACTATATAAATATTTAAGTAATATAACTTAACATTAACGTTTATATAGCATATATTTCTACAAGAATATTATTATTATTATTATTATTATTATTATTATTATTATTGCTGTGTTATCCAAAATAAAAAAATATATATATAGATATATGGGTAATTATAACTTACTGAATGTTTGTTCAACATAAACAGGCTTCACAACAAAGACCCCCTTTTTGAATTTAGGGAATGCTACCCCAAAACATTTCTCACCATCATTCGTTGTGGCTTGGATACGTCCACCATTTTCATTATAGTGCGATGCTGCTACCAGAGTCCTGAAAATGTGTATGATAAATAAGGTTTTACATATACAAGACAATACATTCATGTTGTTACATAGTTGATTGAGCCTTTCCAGGGTCATTATTGACATTGTTTTACATTGTTTATCCATAGCCATTCCGATCCTCTTAACATTACTGATTTAGTGTCAGTGGTAATAAAAAGTACAAATTTTATTACTCAATAAACAATATAAACAATGTAAAACAACAAATACAAGATCATTCAGTAAAATACCACTTATTAAAATATCAACTTGCCTGCACTTTTGACCCCAATATGAAAAATGATTCATTTTTGGAGCAAAATGATTCAATGTTGAGTGGAATGCTTCTAATTTCGATGTCTGAAATGTTTCACTCATAATTTTCACATCTTGGCACAGCCTGGGGTTTAATATTATAGGCAAGAGGACCTGAGTGGCCTTGCTTCCTGAAATAGAATTGATCAAATAATGTTACAGTAAACAATAATACAGTACTGCGAATTATGCTTTAGTAATAATAATATACAGTTAGTTGCAGTTATTTACCTGGCACCATCCATTTTACGTTCTCGGCCAACCAGCGGAACATGGAGACACTCCGGAAATAGGTCGTCATGTCCAGAATGAATATTTTGTATGTGGCTTGCTATTGATTTCCACTTTCCAACTTTTAATTCGGCATTCCCATCAGGTATGGATATAGCACACCAATACAAGTGGTTGGTAATGCTTTGTATCCAAGGCTTAATTGATGTGCAACTAGAAAGATTAGCAGCTGTCTTCAATTTCTTGTTTAAGCCTTTTTGTAAGATAAAATGATAGTTTAGATTAGTCTATATGTCAATTCATGTTTTTGTTATAGACATGCTTCTAGACATTTTAAAAATGTCAAATTTGAAATAATAAGTAATTTCTACATACTTTTGCTGATGTGCCAAATATCACATTTGTGGTGAACATCTGCAGGGTTGTCTTTCATCCACTTCCGTATTTGGGAATGGCGGTCAGTCACCAGAGTGTTAATGGAAACACCACACTCTCTTAGGGATGCAATGCTTCTTACCAGCCCTTCCTTTTCCATTGCACTGCTAGAAGTAACTTCATTAGACTGCAAACAAATACAGAAATAGACTAGAAAAAAATCTGAAAAAAATGAGTTAGGGGGAGTGGAATGTTAGAAGCAATCCACATAGCCAGATATCCTAATTAATCCCTTCTGGTCGCCCTAAGCCCTGTTGACACTTGATTTTACGCCTTGTATACAAATGGCGGCCATTTTTCAAAATGGCCGCCAAATTTATCTAAAAATGTGCATATAAATTGGAACTAAATAAGCTACAGATATGATTTTGGTGTCTAAACTCATAATTTATAGACAGGCAACAAACTAGACATATAAAAACTACTGTCACTCAAGCCAAAATGGAACATAATTAAAAAATAGGTGTTTATATGTAATCGCAAAATATACTTAAAACCACACGATTTTCCAACTTTCCGGAAGTCACGATCAAGACGGTATAAGCTGTATCCCGGGGGTGTAATTGCTTGATCGGGAACCGTAGAGTCCAGCCAGGTTTCCGTCAGTGCATAGGTGCAACAGTCCTTGTATTCCTTTTTGCAATTTATGTTGCAAAGCAGTTCATCGTACTTACTACGGATTGATCTCACATTGGCCAAGTATATAGTAGGTAGCGGCAGTCTATGTGAGTGGCGACGAAGCCTGGCAAGCAGTCCGCCTCGCCGGCCTCTTTTCCGCTGTTGGATCTCTTTTATTCCCAATGGCTCAGGCGATCGGGGGCCTAGTAAAATATCGTCAGGAAAGACATTAAGTCTACAGATTGGGATCACTGGTGCTGCTGGCCTAAGTCTTAATATCTCATCTTTGGAGTAGGTGATAGTGGAGTGGACGTCAATAATGAGATATGATAACAACGTACAAAAACAAATTAGCCGAGATAGAGCCCTGTCGCCATAGTACGGCGCCATCATAAATTGTTGTAGCGCTATTTATGGTAGATCTGTGAGTTACACCATTGCTAGTAGTTGTTAATAAGCTTTATTAGTGCTAATTTTAATAGGTGCATAATAGACCATAAAACAGCTAGTTTTTGTGTAGGCTTCTTGTAGCCTCTATAGAGATTATAAGCAGATTTAGATAGACATTATGCAACTATGCTACTAATAGTTTTATAACATACTTGTTGTAGCCTCTATCAATAAATTTATAATATATATTAAGTAGGTGAATAATACAAATTAATTGTTACAGTAGTTTTTTAATATGTTGTAGATAGTATCTGTCTAGAGATTATAATATAATAATAGAATTTATTCGAACATACACTTTTACATCAGTGGCACGCGTCAAAGGACGGTGCGTTCAAAATAACAAATTCAGATAAACCAAGCAACAAAAACCTACTAAATAAACCAGTCTACAAAGAATAAAATTACTAGTCTAAGCAAATTCACATAACCAATAAACACACCCACCCCACCACCCCATATACACGCGTCAAAGGACGGTGCGTTCAAAATAACAAATTCAGATAAACCAAGCAACAAAAACCTACTAAATAAACCAGTCTACAAAGAACAAAATTACTAGTCTAAGCAAATTCCCGAGCCCTTCTTACTACTGTACTCCATCACTCTACTAAAACGCCTTGACAATACGGTAACTTTTTCTGTAATTTTCAAAAAAATCAAATAGAACAAAATCCCACAAACACACTCTTGACTGATTTATTAGAAGTGGTCAGTCCAACTACGACCCATCACTTTACTATGGAGGTTTGACCAGATATGTACATCAGTCTGCTTTCTGGGGAAATGCTTAGTTCCTCCGAGTCCAAATGAACCCCAGATAGGCCAAGGGGCCCCACTCTTACTTCATGGTGGCCAAGACAAATACAGTATGTTGTGTTTACTTGTAACTATGAACAATGGTACCGTTATGTTACGTGCTGTATAATATATTTGATTGGCTGATTGATTTGTTATAACATTAATAGACATGGTCCTCCCAGTGGTGCAAGGACGAGTCGTGGGTCCCAGGCCCAAACAATGTTAGGAGCACCATGCATATCAGTAAAATAATTTTGCTCACGAAGTGACACCGGGGTGGGTAATCCCCCAAGAGATAAGTGTTAAGGATGAAAAACTTTAATTTTTAGACAATGCCAAAAAATGTGTGAATAATATTTTGCACACACATATTTTTAATTTGAATATTTGCGTGCAACATATTTATATTAGGTCTATGCATATGCTTATGCACATGCAATTTCTTGGCTTTGCCAATATAAAAAGTATTATCAAACAATCATTCAATCAATCGTTTCAGGGTGGGTCCAGGAGACGCGGGTCTATTTCAACCCCCAAAAAATAAAGAAGAAAGAGAGAAGAAGACCAGAAAGAAGGGAGCATGATGTCACTGAAGGCCTACTCCAAAACAAGCTTTTTTTTTTAAATGTCTGTGGTCTCCACCATTTCTAAACACATTTCTTTCTCTATATCTGTCCCTTATGGGTGGATGGATATATTCGGTGTAAACACCAAGAATAACCCACAAAAGTCGGAAGAATACTTGTTTCCAGTGAGGTCCTTCTGGTGGTGATTGGGCACTACACCGGCAGTGGCCTAACGATAGGCCCTTGGCCCTGTGGCATCCTGAGACTGAGGGCCCCTTTTTGATCCGGTCACCACTTTGATTGTGGGAATTTAAATTTGCTCGTTTTTCTAATATTTGGCATTGTATTCTTGATTGCTTTTAACAACGAAATAAATTATATGATATCAGTTGCAGATCAAGGTATTCAAAATAGAGTGAATGTGGATAGGGAGGGACTTTCACACACCTATGCCACCTCAGCCCCAGCATGGTTGGGGC
>NW_022693412.1:237443-246738 GCF_011630105.1 Anneissia japonica | reverse complement strand
TTTCCATTGTTATTACAGTAGATAGGCCTTATGTGTGTATACATACACATAATTGAGTCGTTGCATACGATTTTTTTTCCATGAATCCATAAATCCCAAAAAGGGAAGGGGGTCGGGAAATGAGCTTTCCCGACTTTTGAGGTGTCTTTTAACTACTTTAAGTTCTTCAAAAGTCAAGGTTTTCCCCTCTTGAAAATTATTATAATGAATCAATGAACCCAAAGAGAAAACGGAGGTTCGGGTTCTTCCCGGGAAAATGTTAATTTCTAAATGGTGGGAAATGAGCTTTCCCGACTTCTGAAGTACTGTATCTTATAGCGATTTTAATTTAAGTTCTATAAAACGGTCAGGTAATTTTTTCCCAATCCCAAAAAGAAAGGGGGTCGGGGGGTTCTCCCCCGGGAAAATTTTTATTCCTAGAAGCGGGAAATGAGCTTTCCCGACTTATGAGGTGTCTTTTAATTACTTTTAAATTCTCCAAAAATCAAGGTTTCCCCCCTCTTGAAAATGATTCAATAGAACCAATGAGCCCCAAAGAAAAAAGGGGTCCGAGTTCTCCCGGGAAAATTTCGATTTCTAGAATTCTGGAAATGACCTTCACTGACTTCTGAAATGTCTTTTAAAGGACTTTTTAAGTTCTTCAAAATTCAAGGTTTTCCCCTCTTGAAAATGGTCAGGTAAATTTTTCTCATTTTTTATTTTATGTGTGTATACATAGGCCTACATAAATAAATAAGTAGTTGCATCCGTATTCTTTTTTTCCATGAATCGATAAATCCCAAAAAGAAAGGGTGATCCGGGGGTTCTCCCCCGGGAAAATTTTAATTCGTATAAAGCGGGAATGAGCTTTCCCGACATGTGAAGTGTGTTTTAATGACTTTTATGTTCTTCAAAATTCTAATTTTCTGATTGTAACATAAAAAAAAAAAAAAATCAGCTCACGGGTCCTGAAAAGGTAGGTCTAGAATTTTTTTCCGGTCACACAAAAATCTCCAGACATTATTTTTTGCAAAAAAAGTGGGGGGCCCGGGCCCCCGGCCCCCCGGTTCCGCCGGCCATGTAGAGAAAGTCTGCCTTGTAATAGTTGAAATGCCAATATGACTAAACAGTCTGAGGACCTTCTGTATTGAAGAGCCAGATAGAATCACTGCAGCAGAAAACATAATGTTTCCTACTGCAGTTGACCCAACAATTGACTGGCTATTCCACTCCCTCTTGAAATTGCAGCCATTGCACACTTGCCGTAATCTACAGAATGTGCCTACAACAGCACAAATCTTCGTTTCTGCAGAATGGCCACATATTCGGCATGAAGCAAATGCTGCTAGTAGAGCCGATTCACAGACTAAACATTTTCTTTCTTTTCCTTCAACATTTCTAAGTTTAAGATTAAAAAATAAACATAAAGTCCCATGATGGCCCTACGGAAAATGGTGCGTAATAATATATTATATTATATTTTATTTTTTTTAATTTTTAATTTTATATTTTATATAAACACCTTTTCATTGAATTTAGGCTTAAAGGCACTGCGCAACAATGTGAAAATACAAATGTACAGGTTAAAATTGTGATGGATATTACAAGAATTAATGTAAACATAAATCAGACAATAGATCTAACAAAAATATTATGTCATAATAATAGAGTAAATATGTAAAATATAAGTTAATTTACTCTCCTGTATCAAATTCATCTAGTTCATCTTCTGTGTCGCTATCTTCCTCAGGAATGTAATCAGGATCGTTTATTTTGTCATCTTCATCAAATTCCTCATCGCCATCATCATCAATAGAAATGTCTGTCACATCAACTTCACTTCTTAATGCACTTTCAGTAGTTTGTGTTTGTGCTTCAGCTACATTAGTCAATATTTGCATACCTACGAAGATGTAGATTAGAGAGAATATTATTATTGCATTATTTCAGATGTTATATTCACTATTTATTATATACCGTATGATAAAATTAAATTATGACCATTATCAATCATTTTGCTTCCATTCCATTGAAAACCAGAGCTCTTCGTTTGCTTCTTCAGTTGATGATGTACACAACAATAACAGTGCATTTCTATTGTCTAAAATGTTGAGAAAAAATAAATTACTACATATTGTTTGTTCATGATGATGTTTAGCTATTTCTTTGTCTGTTTTCGTTTCATATTAAATGTAGTTACAATAAATGTTTAAATTATTTCATCATACTACAATGAAAACAACTGGAACACCTATAAATATGAAATAAGAATTTAGAAAAAAAATTAAAGTTATTTTTTTGTAGAACCAGATGAATATATTTTAATGTACACTGATTTGTAAAATAAAACTTTAATAAAAACAAATATGGGGAAAATACTCTAATATATTGAATATCTAAAATATTTAACCTGAGTTTCCATTTCCATTTTATTTAAACTCTGAGGAACAGGATCTTTGTTTTCTTTTTCAACACTTTCATCCAGTGTATTAGCCATAATTTCTTGGATTACCTATGGTAGTGGTAAAATAATCAGAGAAATGACATGTTTATTGATATGCTTTGTAAAATAACATTGAATTAATTAGGCACCATGCATAAAAGTTTAGTAATTCTCTGTGATATTAGGCCTACTCAGATTGAAAATACTGTAGGCCTACAAAGTTTCTTGCATTGCAGCCCAGGTCACTTCACCGCGATTGCATCGACTACGCGCGCAGACGATAATGTTATAATAATTATAACGTCGATGGTAACCATTGATGTTTATAAACAAATGTTAGGTATTATTTTATAGACGATGCAGTACAGAACATTACGATCATTAAATTACTACAGAACTTACAGTTTTTCATGTGCATATTAAAGTCGGTAATTAATCGCCCCTTCGTTTATGACAAGGCCCAGCCTAAGACTGATAGGTAGGAGGTCTACTAGGCCTAGGCTAGGCTTTGCTAGATTAGGCACACATTATTAATATTATCCACGATATATGATGCCTCAGGTCTAGCTAATACGGTAATATTCATTCACAAATTTCACAGAGTACTGAAATGTATACAATGTTGATGGCACAAGTTATAAAGCAAAATAGGTTTAATAATAATAAAGCTGGATTTTCCGACAAAACCTCGAACCAAATATCGTTATGCCTGGCCTAACCTCCTGCTATTTTTGTATTTTATTCTACTTACCCGGTTTCGTTCCCGTTTTTCGTAAGCTGTGGACTTTCTTTTCTTGACTGGTGGCCTTTCTCCTAGCGACCCTGGGTATTTAGGTTTTTCAAAAACCATGGGAATTGCACCCTTAACTAGGCGTTTTTTTATTTTCCCCACGACTCCCAAGTAGTTGCCAATGCTGGACTTCATTTCAAAGCATTCTGCTTCAAAATGCCGTCCGCACAGCATCGAATGCTTGGTGGGCGACCAGCAACAACAACAACAACATGCTACTAATAGTTTTATAACACACTTGTTGTAGCCTCTATCAATATATTTATAATATATATTAAGTAGGTGAATAATACAAGTTAATTGTTAGTTTGTTAATAGGTTGTAGATAGTATCTGTCTATAGATTATAAGCAGACTTAGGTAGACATTATGCAACTATGCTACTAATAGTTTTATAACACACTTGTAGCCTCTATCAATATATTTATAATATATATTAAGTAGGTGAATAATACAAGTTAATTGTTAGTTTGTTAATAGGTTGTAGATAGTATCTGTCTATAGATTATAAGCAGACTTAGATAGACATTATGCAACTACACTACTAATAGTTTTATAATACACTTGTAGCATCTTTTTATATATAATATCATTATTTAGGTTAATAATACAAATTAATTGTTAATTTTTTAATAGGTTGTATATAGTATCTGTTTATAGATTATAAGCAGACTTAGATAGACATTCAATATATTTATAATATATATTAAGTAGGTGAATAATACAAGTTAATTGTTAGTTTGTTAATAGGTTGTAGATAGTATCTGTCTATAGATTATAAGCAGACTTAGATAGACATTATGCAGCTACACTACTAATAGTTTTATAACACACTTGTTGTAGCCTCTATTAATATTTATAATATATGTTAAGTAGGTGAATAATATAAATTGTTAGTTTTTAAATAGGTAGCAGATAGTATCTGTCTATAGATTATAAGCAGACTTAGATAGATATTATGCAACTATGCTACTAATAGTTTATAACACACTTGTTGTAGCCTCTATCAATATATTTATAATATATGTTAAGTAGGTGAATAATACAAATTGTTAGTTTTTTAATAGGTTGCAGATAGTATCTGTCTATAGATTATAAGCAGACTAAGATAGATATTATGCAACTATGCTACTAATAGTTTATAACACACTTGTTGTAGCCTCTATCAATATATTTATAATATATATTAAGTAGGTAAATAATACAAATTAATTGTTAGTTTTTTAATAGGTTGCAGATAGTATCTGTCTATAGATTATAAGCAGACTTAGACTATAGACATTATGCAACTATGCTACTAATAGTTTTATAACACACTTGTTTTGCCTCTATCAATATATTTATAATATATATTAAGTAGGTAAATAATACAAATTATTTGTTATTTTTTTAATAGGTTGCAGATAGTATCTGTCTATAGACTATAAGCAGATTTAGATAGACATTATGCAACTATGCTACTAATAGTTTTATAACACACTTGTTGTAGCCTCTGTCTGTCTATTGATAATATATATTAAGTAGGTGAATAATACAAATTAATTGTTAGTTTTTTTAATAGGTTGCAGATAGTATCTGTCTATACATTATAAGCAGACTTGGATAGACATTATGCAACTATGCTACTAATCGTTTTATAATACACTTGTTGTAGCCTCTATTTATGTAATAATACATTAAGTAGGTTATTATTACAAATTAATTGTTAGTTTTTTAATAGGTTGCAGATAGTATCTGTCTATAGATTATAAGCAGACTTACAGTAGATATACATTATGCAACTATGCTACTAATAGTTTTATAACACACTTGTTGTAGCCAGTCTGTCTAATGATAATATATATTAAGTAGGTGAATAATACAAGTTAATTGTTAATTTTTAATAGGTTGTAGATAGTACCTGTCTATAGATTAATATGCTACTAATAGTTTTATAATACATTTTTGTAGTCTTTGTATATCTATTTATAATACATATTTAGCAGGTAAATAATTAACTGTTATCTACAGTTAATCTGTTCAGCCAACCAATGCTAATCTTGAATACTTAAATTTGATTGGTCACAAAGAAAGCTTCTTATTTTGAATTTTTTCAGTTAACTGCAGTTTTTTAGTGGTAATACAGCTCTTTCTCAGCTGACATCCATGATAATAAAATAAGCAGTTTAATTTTTTTGAAGTATTTCAGCAGTGTTAATTAAGGTAAGAATGATTTTATTTATTATTCAGTTAATGGGTTTTATTTTCAGGGCATGCTGGCCTATTATTAAGGAGTCAAATCTAAGAATATAGGCCTATAGCTAGTTGAGGGCCTTTGTTGGCCTAGTGGCCTAGCTATTATAGAGGAATGGTAAATTGGCAATGAAAATATAACGTGTTATATGAATTAATTAAATGGTGACTTTTTTTCAGGATTCCTTAATCGAGGAATTTTTCTGTCTCAATTGCTAAGTGAAAACTCATCAAGTGTAGTAGGAAAGCATTATTGGGAAAATGAGATTTAAATTACCTCAGTTTCAAAGTTGAATAATATTGTTTTGTTTAAATTTTAAGTTTAGGTTTGGATTATAAAACATATTCCAAATAAATACCTATTAGTTATCATGATCAGGGCCTGCTGTGATGAAGGTTATCAACTAGAGTAATATCAAAATATACTGTG
This sequence comes from Anneissia japonica, assembly GCF_011630105.1. Taxonomy (NCBI): domain Eukaryota; kingdom Metazoa; phylum Echinodermata; class Crinoidea; order Comatulida; family Comatulidae; genus Anneissia; species Anneissia japonica. Next base: position 240,865 of record NW_022693412.1, on the reverse strand, counting down.
TATACAGTAGGCCTGTAATTAATATTAACATTGTATACTGCACAATACTTCTGTTTTTAATAACTAAAATAAAAAATATGTTCATGTTTTAGGTAGATTTAACAATACGAATAAATTATTTTCCTAAAGATGCAGACATCAAAATCACCTTAGAATGGTTTTAAATTATTTAAAAATTAAAACATTTCTCATGATTTCAATTGACAAAAGACCATTTTCTTTCTTATTTTGACTTGTATATTCTAATCTTTCATTCATTTAAAAAAATGTTTAAGTTTTCAATATGCTCAGGACATGAAATAATTTCTATATAAGAATAATGTATTTAAAATACTACCAAGTACAGCTCACTCAGAGTACTGTATAGGCCTACAATCTGCTCTGTTTTATAAAAAATTTGTTTCATTGTATCTTTCAGCAGCTAAGGGTGAAACTCTGAAGAAAGTTAAAAGCCATTGTAACAATCAGACAAGCAAAGACAAGGACATGGACAATTGCCACTTAAATTTTAGTAGAAAATTTCCGTTTATATACTCTACGCCTGTAATGCAAAAAGTTCTTGAATATGGTTTTATATAATATAATAACTTTCATGGATGCTTTAATATACATTAAAGACCAAAATGCTGATTTAAACAGGACTTAAATGCGAAGGACTCTAGAATAAGCTTGAATTTGAAGTATGTGTGTTAGTAAGACTTTAGCTAAAAAATATTTTATGGAATACATGACAAACCCTATGATGCATAGTTAATGTTTTTGTAATTAAAAAATTATGGTTTTTTATATCTTGAACTCAATGAGTGTATTTTTTGTAAGTGTACAGGAGTTGATTATATATCTAGTTGTTATTTTACCACAAGGAACAATTTCCATCTACAAAACATATATAACTGGTAACATTTCTAAATGGGACCAGTTAGACCAGTTGGAAGCGAAACCAGTTGTTTCTGTATGAAATAATAGTCAAATTGCTGTAGATTTTTATTAGTCTAATAATAGCCAATTGCTATAGATTTATGTAGTCCAGTAATAGGCAATTGCTGCAGATTTTTAATAGTCCAATAATAGGTAATTGCTGTAGATTTTTAATAGTCCAGTAATAGCTGATTTTTGTAGATTTTTAATAGTCCAGTAATAACCAATTTCTATAGATTTTTAATAGTCCAATAATAGCCATAAATTCTGTAGATTTTTAAAAGCCAAATAGCCAAATGTTGTAGACTTCTGTTAGTCCAATAATAGCCAATTGTAGACTTTTTATAGTCCAGTACTGTAACAGTTAGTTGCTGTAGATTTTTAATAATCCAGTAATAGCCAATTGCTGTAGATTTTTAATAGCATTTTGGTAGCCAAATTGCTGTAGATTCTAAATAAATATTTGTAGGTTATAATAGATTTTAGTCTAGATAGCCAAAATTCTGTAGATTTTCAAAAGCCTAATATTAGCCAAATTGCTGTAGATGTTTAATACCCAATAATAGCCAATTGTTGTAGACTTTTTATACTCCAGTAACAGTCAGTTGCTGTAGATTTTTAATAATCCAGTAATAGCCAATTGCTGTACATTTTTAATAGTCTAATAATAGCTTATTCTTGTAGATTTTAATAGTCCAATACTGTAATAGCCAATTGTTGCAGACTTTTAATAGTCCAATAATAGCCAATTACTGTAGATTTTAATAGTACACATAGCTAAATATCAATATATTTTTAATAGCTGAAATATAGCCAAATCGCTGTAGATTCTAAAAAGATTGTTGTAAAATATATTAGGTTTTTAATAGTCTAGTAATAGCCAAACCTCTTTAGATTTTTAATAGCCTAATAGTAGGCAAATTGCTGTAGATTGTAAATAGGTTTTTAATAGTCTAGTAATAGGTTTTTAATAGTCTAGTAATAGCCAAACTTCTTTAGATTTTTAATAGCCTAATAGTGGGCAAATTGCTGTAGATTGTTAATAGTCCAATAACAGTTAATATGCTGTATATTTTTTTAATAGCCCAAAAATAGTTATCATGCTGTAGATTTTAATGGATCATTGTATTACATTTGTAATAGCCTAATAATAGCCATATTGATGTAGATTTTAAATAGATCAATACTAGTCAAATTTCTGTAGATTTTTATTAGATAATTGTAGATTATGGTGGATTTTAAATAGATCAATAATACCCAAATTGCTGTAGAATTTTAATTCATAATTTATTGGCAAAATGCTGTAAATTTTATAAGGGACTATTAAAGCCAAATTGCTGGAGATTTTTAAGATCATTACCAGCCAATATAATTTTGATTGTAAATCTAACTGTAACATACTTATACATTATTAATGTTATTTCATCAATTATTAATACAGTAACCTGTAATACAAAATTCACAGAACAGAGTTCAAAGGTAGTTGAATAATATACTTACTATAAAATTTATAGAATGAAAGTGTTCATAATAGGTAGTTTAGTGATAGTTGAATGATAGATTTACTAGTACTAGATCGATTGAGGAAGTTCTAGTTATACTGATAGTTAAATAAAAGATTGATAGTTAAATAAAAGATTTTTAAAGTAAATTGATAGATTTAAAGACGCAGTTCTTGATAGATTTGTCATAGTTGAATAGTAGATTTTAAGTTGTATAAAAGTAAATAGTTAGCTGATAGGTATATAATAGATTTGTAATAAATATTAATAGGTGCGACCTACAAATGTGGTTGCAAAATATGCTAATGAGGCAAAAAATCTACTAAGAACTATAAACAATATGCCAAAAATCTGCTTATTAGTAGGTGTTAAATAGGTAATAGTGCTATATCTACTAAGGGTGATAGATTATAAGGCTAACAGATTTTCAATATGACAATGACATAGTTTATATGTTTGTTAACATATTTTTGCTTATTTGCTATTTATCATGTTGAAAGGGGTTTAATCTAAGCGGCTCCTTTATTCTATGTCGTTGTTTATTTCCATTATTGTTATTGTCGACTTAGATATGTGTTCCCACCATACTGATATTAGCCTCATTATAATTACAGTTCACAATTAATTTATCTGTTAATTATTTCTATTCTTACTCCACCCCTTAGTTTTTTTGTCCTGTCACCATGTTCATTGTATTCTATTAAAATTTCGACCAATCATATTATACTATACTTTTTATCATTATTATTGTAAATAGCCAACTTATATTTTGTTTGTCACAAATACTGAAGAAGACCCGACGACGGGTTGAAATATTCAAGCTTTGAATAAAATTTGTGTTCAAAGTGTACCAAGTCGTTGACATCTCATCGTCTTTTTCATTGAGTTATGTATCTAAGCAAGGTAATTTAACAAAAGGACGCACATCTCGGGACATCAAAGGTTATAACTCTGGCATCGACATTCTAGGCGCACGTGCGTCCCTACACGCTGAACGTCACA
>NW_022693412.1:226289-234207 GCF_011630105.1 Anneissia japonica | reverse complement strand
GATTTCATGCAAAATTTCCAAAATATAGAATTTCACTTTCAAGAATGAGGATTTGAAAATAAATTAGATGGTTACATTGCATACTCTTTGTTTCTTGCTTTATTCAAAATGTTTTGGTTTTGGAAGCTCGTGTCAACATTAGAAAGCATAGCCTACATGAAGTCATATTATAGCAACTCGATGCCTATCAAATAAGTGATAAAAATTCGCCATAATTCATCAAATATCCGTGGCTTCCAGGGGGCTTCGCCCCCTGGACCCCCACCGGGGGCCCTAGGCGGGCCCCCAGGCCCCCAGCCAAGTGAGACCTTTAGCCCCCCCGTCGGGCAGGTCCTGGCGCCACCCCTGGTGTTTGTGGCACGCCTAAGCTAGGGTTCTCCTCCGAGGGTATCTCCAAAATAACTAGTAGTATATAATAAGTGAAATCCGTAAGCCATACGGTAACTGAAAAAGTATTACGCTGCATTTATAGCTAGCTAGGCCTAGCCTAGTACTACCTATCTACGTACTGTACTGCAGAAGCCTATTTTAGTACACTATTTAGAAAAGCTCTTCTTTTCCCATCTTATCGAAACATTTTTTTCATTTCTTAAAAATTATATAGTGGTGTAGAATAGTCTTTTAAGAACATTTCCAGAAAAAAATAATGTGATACGATTCTTCGTTACGGAGTTATGGATTTTTAAGTAACATGAGTTCAATAATTTTGCCTCGAAGCTTATCTTATTTTTGTTGGCTACGCACCACTGACTTGATCAATGGGCACCAAGATGGCAGATAGAGGGCGACCAGTAGTCACGTGACATGAACCGCTCATGTCGGAACTCTCTCTATATAATAATATAGGAACTCTAATTCATATGAAATTATAGCGCAACCATCCGGCTTGGCTGAGACGTCGAGGAAAAAAAATTCGCCGCCCGCCTCTTGAGAGCAGCTTAGCTCAGTCGGCTAATCTGGTGGTAGCCACTATGTGTGCGCTGAACCGTGGAGATCTCTAGGTGACCGGTTCAATTCCCATCGCTGCCTCTCCTTGTGTTTCAGCTAGAGGGCTGAAATACAAGTTACAATAGCGCATCGTCTTTCGGAGGAGACGTTAGCCGTTGGTCCCGTGTGCATTTATGGCCCATGTGCACGTTAAAGAACGCAGTACACTTTTCGGAAAAGAGTAGGAGATTGTCTAACGGTGTACTGTCCAATCACCACCAGAAGGACCCCACTGGAAATAATTCTAGACTTTCGTGGGCTATCCTTGGTGTTTACACCGAATAAATCCAATCCAAGGTTAAGCCCGGCTTAACTTTGTCGGGCGTTCAGACTAGCTGGATTAGCCAGGCGCGAGTATCGGCATATTAAAAAACCGTAATCAGGAAAAGAGTTTCGAAACATTGCACGCCAAACGTACGCTCGCTCACAGAACTCGTAATTGAATGTTGATTAGTAAAGTTTTTTTTTTACCGGAAGTCAACGGAAGACCCCCCCGCAGCGATTAGAGCCCGGCTTAGAAAAGTTAAACACGGTGCCACACCAGGCCTAGTTACTATAACAACAAGCCCGGCTTGAGATAAGCCACCTAGTTCAGACTGGCACGTGGATAAATCCGGTGAGTTGAGCCGGGTTTATCCACCTACTCTGAACTAGGCCTTACTACCTGTCGATCTCAAAACACAAAAACAATTTATACCACGATGACTTGAGTATATCCGATGGATATTGATTTTTGGACTCCTATTAATAGGAAAATCATCAGTCTCCGGTTCTTTTTACATAATAAAGTCAAAATATTTTTTCATACATACAGACTTTATCTTTTTCAAGAGAAATATATTTTCGTAGTTGCAGCAAAAATAATTTGTATATAATACTTGCTATTGTTTTCCTATCTTTAATCAATAATGCTGGCTTTAACTATTGCTGAACTGAGGGTATAAAGTCAATTGTATTTACTATAATTAATTACTTTTTTCCAGAAACCGTTAGCGATATGTAATCAGGACTGTAAACCGGGCACGAGTCGTCATTATACCGAGAATAAGTCGACTTGTTGTTTTCGTTGCCTGCTTTGTACAGGTAATACCGTATCAAACACTACAAGTAAGTATTGCGCACAATGCTACAACATTACGGTATAACCCCAATAATAAGTCAGTTCGTATAGATGGAACTGCGCAGGCTCCCAATCGACATACATGTATACGTCACTATATTTTTATTGTTATCTTACATTTAAATCAATAGAAACAAAATGATTATTACTTTGTTTTTTTTTTTTTGTTTTTTTTTAGAGAAATCATGATTTTATTACCTATAATCAATCTCCATGTTTATAATCTATATTAATTTTCTTCCCGTTATAGATGCCGAAACGTGTATGGTTTGTGGTCAAGACCAGTACGCCAATAATAACCGGACAACCTGCCTGAAAAAAAGGCCTGATGTGTTTTTGTGGGACAACATCGTATCTATCATTTTCTGCATCGTAAGCGTTCTAGGGAGCTTGGCAACTGTTGCTGTCTCGTACATTTTCTACAAACATCGCAGCACACCTGTTGTCAAGGCTTCTAGCTTATCACATAGCTTCGTCTTGGCATTTGTTTTATTTTTGAGCTTTCAGATGGTTTACTTCTACATAGGAATTCCAACAGATACCCTGTGCAAAGTCAAGTCGCTCATCGATGGGCTTAATCTTACGGCTATCCTAGGGATCTTCTGCGCTAAGCTATACGTCATTGTGAAAATCTTTAATAATAAGATAAATAGGCCTATTCAGATAGCTACTAAACTGTTTTATCTGTATTCGTGGATACTGGTTGCAGCTATCATCGCTTTTCATCTAGCATTCAACGTAATTCATGAAATCGCCATCCCCAGCAACGTTGTTCATGATTACAACAACTCATTAACAATTCTACCTATCTTCTGCACTAAAACTGATGCTCGTTTTATTGTCACAAACATTTATCAATTGATATTGTCTTTAGTGTGCTTTATCTTTGCTTTCCGCGCCCGGAACTTGCCAAAGAATTTCCAAGAAGCGAGGTTCATATGGTTCATCATGTTCACATGGTGTATTCTTGGCGTGTTCTCATTTCCCGCGCATTTTGCGGCAGCCGAAAAGCTTCAGATATGTTTTCAAGTAATATTTCTTCTGTTATTCAATTTTTTTACGCTTTCAGCATTTTATTTTCCAAAATGCTACCTTATTTACTTTCGTCCAGACAAAAATACAAGAGAAAATGTTGGAAAAGAGATCCGCGAACAAGGAGCATCACAACCACGCGAATGCACCAACGTACCGACGTGCATCACAGCACTATCAGACGAGTCGAGTTCAGGTCATGAACTATCGGGAAAATGTGTAAACATAAATCATAATGCTCCCAAAGATATACCGTCTGCTGAAATCTGAAAAATACCACTGGCCCCAGCCCCATCATTTTTTTTTTGTTTTTGTTTTTTATTAATTTTTTTAGCGTAATACAGACAGTATTAAATGTAAATTTAGTTCGTCTTCTAAATACCTTTTAAACTCTGTCCCCACTAAAAATATTAAAAATATTCTGTTAGCTGTCTATTAAGATACATGTCCATAATGATATCATATCACACCCACATATGCAAATTACAGTGAACAGGGTTTTAAAAATGTGTACAAGATGCTTTAAGCCCTTGGTGCAACCCAAAATAAGTTGGGTTTTTTTGTTTTTGTTTTTTCCGCTTTTTTTTTCTTGTTTTTATAAATCTGGTCACCCCATGTCATCTTGCATACCTTACCGATCACCAAAACAGGCCTTTATTTGGGTTACTCAGAACATTTTGTGAAATATAATTTTTTTTTATTACATTTAGTACGCGCCACACCAAAGTTAATTAGTGTCTATTTTTCGGCGTATCATTCGTTAGTGTCGCTGTATAGAATAAGAAGAAACTGTTTATAAGACCGAACTTGTTTACTAGTGCATGTGCTTAGCCCTCTACAACATGCTAAGCCCCCTAAAACGGTTACCAAAGTGACAAAATTGTAACCAAGGACCCTGGTGTTGAATTGCTAACATTTTCACTACTAAGGCGAGACTTTTTATACCTTGTTTCGCAAACTTATATTTTTTAGTTCGTCAGAGGAGGGTGGAAAAAAAAAATAAAAGTAAAATTTTGTTTTCACATTTAGCAAAATGAGTTTGCCAAAGCCATTTATGCGGAGGAGAAAATAAAAATAAAATTTCATTAATGAATGAAACAGAGTAGTATTGAGATTGATAAATGTCTTAAATTTTCATAATTAAAGAAAACTGTATAAATATATAGGTTATCATATTTTTGGATTTCAAACCCAATTTAAGGGGCCCCGGGGAGCCAAAGGCGTATTAAAAAAATTAATATAAAATTGTATTAGTATGACATTTTCATTTTTTTCATAGCGAAATGGCCAAAAATAAAATGATATTTCTATTCAAAACCACCAATTTGAGGGTCGAAGGGTTTGCTAAACAAAAAGGAATAAAAAAAATCCCGCCTAAGCTATTCAAATATTATAGGGCCCACATAATAATTTGCACATGAGCCAACACAACCATAATATGTTCTAAATATCTCTGTTATAATAAATCTATAGTGTATATCCAACTGGCAGCCGTTTTAGCCGATGAATACAGTGTGCTTTTTGTATATATCGAGATCATATTTCATAGATGATTTATTTATGCAAAAAGTGTATTTTCGTATTTATATAGTTAAAAAAACTTTTTGATTATTTGGTGGGACTTAAACAGATACTAATTATCTAATGTTCGAAAACAATTTTGAAAGTATATAGTTCTTTTTTTTTTATAATAAAGTGGTTTTGTAAACATTTTACCTACCATCACGCTGATATTAAGTTTGTGCAAAATGGTAGTTATTGTATAGTAAGTGATGCTAGGATAATCAATTTATGTAAGTGCTGTACCGTTGTTTCATACCGTACTATTTTTTATTTTAATATTGTGTCTATATGCATAAAGTGATTTGTATGATAATTCTTGTTTTAAACATACTACTATGACCAATAATGAACAAAACCTAAAAAAGAATATCATTTCACTTACTTAATAGCTTTTTCATAATTATTGATATTACTAGTATAGTTTTGATTGTTATTCTATTAGAAGATTTTGTGCTTTGTATACGTTTTCCTGCTTGTTCATCCAAGTTTTACAGAGTTTCTGACTTTTTGTGGTTTGTTGTGACTCTTTAATTGCTACTATAGCCTTAACCATAACATTTATATTAGCTGCTTTTGTCATGTCCTAGCAAGCTTGTTGAAACTTTTGTTTCAGTTATATATCAGCTGAATGCTATGTTCTAGCTCACCATCGGTCAAAGCCATCTATGCGGAGGAGAAAATAAAAATAAAATTTCATTAATGAATGAAACAGAGTAGTAATGAGATTGATAAATGCCTTAAATTTTCATAATTAAAGAAAACTGTATAAATATATATAGGTTATCATATTTTTGGATTTCAAACCCAATTTAAACATTGTCATGTTTTCAATGCGCACAGATATCGGACAACAGTAATTGTATACAAATAAGCTTTATGATATCCCTTTTGTTAGAAAGTGATATGAAACTCACAAAATATCAGTTCATGCATTCATTTTCTTCTGTTGTGTTCTGTCAGTTAAAAATTTAAAAATAAAACAAAAGCTCCTTAAAGTGTGAACAGCCTCGTAATCCTGATGAGGAACTTGCCAAGTAGTGATCGATTTCCTCTTTGCAACCCACTATCAGTTCAGGAATTTATTTACTTCTGCTGTTCTCTCAGTTAAAATATAAAAATAAAAAAATAAATAATAATAATAATAAAAAACAAACAACTAATGCAAAATATCATCTCTAATCTTGTGCAAGTATACAAGCTTGTATACCTGGTAGGGCCTACTCTAGAAGATCTTGCAAAGTAGGCCTAGTAATCGCTTTCCTTTAGACTCTCATTGTCCTCTCTCCAAATCCATGTAATCTCCGAACTTTTTGGCTTTACACGAACCACATTTGATTGATTTGTGGGAGCGTGTGGTGCGGCGTGTAAGGTGTTGGACTTCCGATCGTAACATCGAAAGTTTTCGAGACCGACGTTCGTCGCATTGCTTGTGTCCTTGGGCAAGACACTTTACTTACGTTTGTATCTCTTCACCCAAGAGTATACATGGGATGGGTGGGTCATGCTGTTTATCTGCTCATTGGTGACCTTGCTACGACTGTTCCAATCAATTAATAACAGCAACTAGAATCGATTATAATTCATACGAACGAACGAACGAAATAACTATTTGATTAAATTTAAACTATTTTAGGTACTGATTAATATTTGTATTTTTTTGTTAAAAATAAATCAAAGGTTACACAATTAAAATGATCACAATAATCAATGATTATCTCCTCTAAAGCTGGATATTCATTGCACTCGGCGGACGACACGATGCTATAAAGAACGCAACACCACGACGCGCGCGCAACGAATGGCTTTTAATGACCATCCTTTCCAACTGCTACCGACATTACAGACAGCACCGCGCCGTCTAGCTCTCACAGAATGGAGTGGATTCGTCGCACGACGGTCGTACGACCGTCGTATAACGTATTGCGTGCCCGGCTTAACATCTTTATCGGGGAGGGTTGGGGTGGGGGGCTCACTGACTGTTAAATGTTTCTATTAAATAAATAAATAAATAGCAAAGGTTTAATTATAATGTTTAGAGGACTATTAACAGACCCCTAATAGCCCCAGACCTCAGTGTTCTGCACTGCGGCTGCACTGCCCAAGCTACTGGAAAGAGGAAAATGTAGTGACGGGCGGCGGCAAAGTAGAAAGAGAAAGCGAGCTATAACCAAGTGAACATAAAATGAGATGAATGAGATTGGAAGTGTTGTACATGCATACAAGGAATACTCCCCTCTCAGAGGAGAGCAAAAAGAACGGTTCGTAGTAGATCGCATAGAGTATTGCACAGGAGTTCCTTCCGCGAGATTTAGATTACTGATTGAAATGTAAATATGTATGTTTTTTATCACAGAAAATCACAAATTGTATATTCAGTACATTCTCGACTGTCATGAATATGTGGAGGACCTTTTAAATATTGTGGGGTGCGTACGCAACCAGCGATATAATATGGATGGAACTACGTATTTTTCCGTGACTGTCAACTGTCAGTGTGAAACTTTGCCGTATTTGGTATCCTCCCAGTTGGTTGAAATCCAGTGTGTCGAAACCCGATTTGCCGAACTTAACCCACTTTACCGAAAACCCATTTTGCCGAATCCAGTTCACTGAAAACATCAAATCCCAGTTGGCCGAAACCCGGTTTGCCGAACCCATTTTGCCGAATTTGAATTTTGTCGTCATCGTCGTGCAAAAGCGCAGCTACTATTTTGAAATAAAATGTAATAAACAGCAATTAACTATTTTGAACTAAATGTAATAACTCAGACTTAACAACCACAAAAAATAGTTAAGACTATCAAAGGGCTTCCTGTTGATCACCACTTTAATTTACCATGCCATACTATCAGTGATTTAGGCTTTATAATCTAAGGCACCAATTTTAAAATTGTACTAAGGCTAGAAGACTGGGCGGATAGCCTCGGGACATCTTCTAGCCTTAGTAGATCTTAAATTGGTGCCCAAGATTAACTAGCATAAATCACTGATAGTATGGCTCTTTAATTTGAAATAGTGAGCAATAGGGGAGCCCTTTGAAGCCTTCACTATTCCAGCCTAAAATGCATTCTTCATATAATGTTTTGAGGCATCTACTGATTGATGACCACCTGCTGAAAAACGATGCCCGAAAACGTTTGTGTTTATACCATTAAAAGGTAAGGCTATTCTACACTTTTGAAAAAAAGAAAAAGAAAAAAAATATATATATACATA
>NW_022693412.1:219448-226255 GCF_011630105.1 Anneissia japonica | reverse complement strand
ATATATAACTGAGATGTTCCAGATTATTTATGACGTAGAGTGCTCGATATCTCAGATAGAGCTTAATAGAAATAAAACAACAGCAGATGAACTTGGTTACTTCATATCTTTAATCGCTACAAATCTGTTTCATATGACCACACAGGGCCACACTCAGGCGAATTGTAGTATCCGAGGTTCACGCGTTCCATGTTAATCACGCTGATCTGAAGAGTGCTCGACAATAAAATATAAAATATAATAAAGGAGCGAAATATAAATGAGATGTTCCAGATCATCTATGACGTAGAGTGCTCGATATCTCAGATAGAGCTTAATAGAAATAAAATAATAGCAAATGAACTTGGTCACTTCATATCTTTAATCGCTACAAATCTGTTTCATATGACCACACAGGATATTTCCCGAAAAATCGTAACGGTACTGGGTTTGGTCTACAGGAGCTCGTATTTCGTACAGGTCATTCCATTCATAGAAAAAGCCTTTAATAGTGAAAGTGTACCTGTCATTAGCCGTAGTAGCCTAGGTCAATACATAACACCGGCTGTATAAAATTTATTATAAGATTGAAAATGTTATTCTTATTATTGTAGTAGTGATACACTATGTACACGGTAATATCCTCAAGACGCAACTTCGTTGTTCCAAAGGTCAAATAGACATATCTGGATCCGCGCCTTCTGTGTCGTATCGATTTATAGGGCCTATTCAAATCTCGTCAAAATGATGACGTACATTTAAAGTTTTACCTCTAAGAATAAATTTCGTTTAATAATACTGAAATTTGTACACAGTAAACTCACTTATTCATGGTTCTAGTTAAAAGATTAGGCCGATGCTTATCATAAAAACAACGTTGCATCATAATTCTAATACTGAAAGCTCTATATTGGTATTAAGGCGGCCATTCAACCATGAGGCTATCATAGATTTCCTCAGAGAGAACATAATTCGTTAAGTTAAAAAAAAGACACCTTAGAACGGAAAAATAACGTTGCGCCACGACCTGGTCCTTTGAGTCGATTGGTTAACGTAGTGTAAAGTCTGCCGCCGTACGCTCTTTGCTCTTACATCTGGCTTCAATGGCGCATTATCTTGCTTCAATTATTGAACACCCGTTCTTCTTCTGAAATTAAATACGCCTAGATGAACCACTATTACCACATCATTTATGTGCATATGGCCCAATTTTAAGCTCATAAATATCTGTAAAGTATAGTTGAAGTTTGTCTTAAACTGTGATACTAAAGTGTTTTGCAGATAGCGTTTAATCGAGTTGACTGTTGTCTAATGACAGATTATGTTTGCCCTGTATTTAAAATGTGATATTTTGAGCGATAAGTTATGTGTGATTGTATAGATTATTATGTGATGTAAAAAAAATAGACAAATAAAGGAGTTTTGTTTCCTTTTGGCAATCGGTTGTACATAAAGATTGGTGCACATTAGGTCGTACGACCGTCGGCCGACGAATACATCTCCAATATATCTCTGTGAGCGCCTGACGACGCATTTGGCCATTTCGTAAACCCGCAGTGCCAACCCTGAGCCACCGTGCCCAAAATTATGTACGGTAGTTTTCTACACATCGCATGCGCTAGATTTATGCATCGTCTGAAACGAAGAAAAGGAACGTAAACAATCATCCGAGCGAGGGGTTTTCGATTTTGACGAACTTTTAAACAGTTTTATAAAATATGTGAAAACCGATATTGTCGTGATAATTTCTAACAGGAAAAACAACTTTTAAAAGAAATAATGAAAAACTTCAGAATGTTATGATCTACGCAAGACTAGACCCCTATAGGCCCAAATACTAATACTAACTTAGTGGGCCTAGGTGGAACCAGGGAACAGTTAAATTACACTGGTGGAACTAGCCTATAGTCTACTCAAGCTAGTACTACAGGAACCATTACAGCTTTTGCTAGGGACTAGCTTAGGCCTAGCTTTTACAGTATTTAGAGACCGTATAAAACTGTATCTGATCTTTTGGCTGCCAGCGTCCCGCCCGGTGGTATCAAAACTTAAAATAATAATAATAATAATAATAATAATAATAATAATAATAATAATAATAATAATAATAATAATAATAATAATAATAATAATAATAATAATAATAATAATAAGCTTAGGTAAGCATAGCAACGTTTTTGGTCATATGCCCTATTATTACAATTAAAGGAAAAACAACTTTTAAAAGAAATAATGAAAAACTTCAGAAGGTTATGATCTACGCAAGACTAGACCCCTATAGGCCCAAATACTAATAGCAGTAGCTTAGTGGAACCAGGGAACAGTTAAATTACACTGGTGGAACTAGCCTATAGTCTACTCAAGCTAGTACTACAGGAACCATTACAGCTCTTGCTAGGGACTAGCCTAGGCCTATATTTTACAGTATTTAGAGACCGTATAAAACTGTATCTGATCTTTTGGCTGCCAGCGTCCCGCCCGGTGGTATCGAAACTTAAAATAATAATAATAATAATAATAAAAAAGGCTTAGGTAAGCATAGCAACGTTTTTGGTCATATGCCCTATTATTACAATTAAAGGTAGCCTAGGCAAGGCCATATGTAATGTTATATTTCTAAATCGTGAAATTTGGAACAGCGAAGCCATTTTTAGATACCCTCATAGCAAGGCAAAATTTTAAGACTTTTTATTCAGTCTATATTTGTGTGGTAAATTGTGGTTTTAAAATATCTTAAAATGTATTATTTGGAATTCTTCTTGTCATAGGGAAAAAAAAAATCACTAGGGCCTACACTCATCCCAGACTCGAAATTTAGTTTGTGTGTGATCAGTACACTTTCTGTCCATGGAGAAAATACTCGTCATAGATAGTTTCTTTTTACACTCTCGATCACGTTTACGACGCAAAAATTCTAGCCCATACGTAGAAACTACATTATTGTGTTCACGGTGCGAGGTTCACATCAAGCCCGGATTCCGGTCCGGAATCCGGAGAAAAAATAGTGAAAAATGTGTTTAGTGGTAAAGAATAGGACCGTTCACGTCAAATTCGTACGATTTTCAATCCGGACTCCGGATCTGGACCGATGGATCTGAGAGCCATTTGTATTCTGAAATCGTACGGTTTTTTTTTTTCTTGGACCAATCAGCAACAAGCTTGGTTGGTTCGAACCAATCGAACGCATACATAGGCTTCTTAACCCGAACAACCTGTTCCGTGCGCGATGTGAACGCAGCATTTAAAAAACTGACGATTTTTTGTCCGGGCTCTGGACCGGATCCGGGCTTGATATGAATTAACGTAGCTTTAAGGGTTGGCACGGCAGGTTTACGAAAGGACCAAATGCGCGCCGTCTGCTGAGATTGTCGGTCGCAGAAACGAGCGGATCGTACATGCTTACAGGTGCCTTTGGAATACTTTGTGGCTAAATTGAAAAAAAAAGGATGTTTATTTTTTTTCAAGAAGTATAGAAAGATTAACACAGTCTTGAAATGTGTTTGTCAGGTTGTGCAAAAGTAAATGTAATATCAAGCTTTTGTTTCTAAACGCAAATAATAATTATACAATGTCTCCATAGCTCACATCCATGACGCCCTCATGCGGGGATCGATCATGCGGGGATGCCTGGCTCAGGGTTTTTTGAAACGCGTATTAACATAATTTGAACCCTCTCAGACAAATTTCCTACACTTATTAGTATTACCTAGTATGGCTTCGTGGTAAATTGACGAATACATCGTAGATTCATTTATTTTAAATGTTGATTCATTACTTTCGCAAATATGTACAGTAGTAATGGATTGAATAGGTAAAGTGGTATTTTAATGTACCGGTACAACATTACTAGGATAATTATTTAACCTTACTCTATTCATCATAATTTTGCTTTTACTATCAATTATTTATAGTATCACTGACCTTTGTATTATTTTTGCATTGTATTAATATACACACATTACATCCTGTACCTAGCCTGTCACTGGCTAGCATTAAGGCGGATGGGAAGGGTGGGTTGAGGAAAAGTACAGTTTATAATTAAAAAGATGTAGTAAACGAATAATAATAAACTAAAGAAATATCTTCACATTGTTCTCAAGTGGGTAGAGTACGACTTTTACAAAAATTCGTGATCACATCACAAGTGCTTAGTTTGGAAGACAAATGTAGTATAAAATATTATAAATATTATAGCTGGATTGTTTTTTTTTTTTTTTTCATTTTATCAGAACCACAGAGATAATAATAATAATAAATGTTACCTCAGTGACGTTTCTTGTCCAATCAGGTACTTTTCCTCAAACTGATTACATGTTGGGATGGGTCTTATCCTGGCGTTGATGTTAATTTACGCCCTCTAACGTCCGGCGTTGATGTTTAGTTACGCTCTCTAACGTCCGGTGTTTGACGAGGACAGAAAACCGATTAGACCAGAAACGTCACTGAGGTAACATTTATTATTATTATTATCTCTGTGGTTCTGATAAAATGAAAAAAAAAAAAAAACAATCCAGCTATAATATTTATAATATTTTATACTACATTTGTCTTCCAAACTAAGCACTTGTGATGTGATCACGAATTTTTGTAAAAGTCGTACTCTACCCACTTGAGAACAATGTGAAGATATTTCTTTAGTTTATTATTATTCGTTTACTACATCTTTTTAATTATAAACTGTACTTTTCCTCAACCCACCCTTCCCATCCGCCTTAATGCTAGCCAGTGACAGGCTAGGTACAGGATGTAATGTGTGTATATTAATACAATGCAAAAATAATACAAAGGTCAGTGATACTATAAATAATTGATAGTAAAAGCAAAATTATGATGAATAGAGTAAGGTTAAATAATTATCCTAGTAATGTTGTACCGGTACATTAAAATACCACTTTACCTATTCAATCCATTACTACTGTACATATTTGCGAAAGTAATGAATCAACATTTAAAATAAATGAATCTACGATGTATTCGTCAATTTACCACGAAGCCATACTAGGTAATACTAATAAGTGTAGGAAATTTGTCTGAGAGGGTTCAAATTATGTTAATACGCGTTTCAAAAAACCCTGAGCCAGGCATCCCCGCATGATCGATCCCCGCATGAGGGCGTCATGGATGTGAGCTATGGAGACATTGTATAATTATTATTTGCGTTTAGAAACAAAAGCTTGATATTACATTTACTTTTGCACAACCTGACAAACACATTTCAAGACTGTGTTAATCTTTCTATACTTCTTGAAAAAAAATAAACATCCTTTTTTTTTCAATTTAGCCACAAAGTATTCCAAAGGCACCTGTAAGCATGTACGATCCGCTCGTTTCCTGTCTCTTATACACATCTAGATGTGTATAAGAGACAGGTGTTATTGATTGTATATTGCTAAGATACTTTCTCAATATGTTCATTTTATGTCAAGCGTTGACAAAGACTACAGGAGTAGCCGAAATATTCGCCAAATAAATTTTAGTGTTTCTAAAGTCAACATCTTACGTATTTGAGTTTCTTTACTGTTACGTTATATTTTATTCTACATGTTTCTAAACACACGTGGACACGCCTTCTTCATATATATATATATATATATATATATATATATAATATTTTTTATTTCTGTTATTAGTTATTAATACAGACATTCGTTTTTCATATTTTTACATTAGCTGTTCATTTAGAAATGTGACATTCAGTTCGTCATTGTCATCGTAGTCAAGCATCATCATTATCATCATTATCATATCTTCATCATCGGCAGCACCATCATCATCACCACTACCACCAATGCACTTTCCATGGGGACAAATAAATTTGATTTTGATTCTGATTGTAGAAGTGGTTTGGCGCTGGAACGGGTTTGGTTTCCAAACCTCGAGGTCGGGGTTTCAATCCCTCACTGTTCATTTCGCTTGTGTCTTTAAGCAAAGCACTTTATCTACGTTTGTTTCTCTCCACCTAGGGGTAAGGGGTACCTGAGGAGGTTCGAGTGCAAAATGCGCTGAAATATTTCATGCAGCAAACTATTGAATATCCCCCACAGGCATCGTTCCAATAGCTGGGATAATAGTGTTATGTAAAAAAGCGCTATGAAACTTAGTTGTATAGAGCGCTATATAAGAAAACATTTTCTTATCATTATTATCTATATATTATTAATTCTGCTAATCGCCACCGCGTAACTTCCCTTGATCTCCTCTGAAACCGCTGGGAATGTGCTCATATCTTATACACTCACTGGGGCTTTTATATGTCACGACCACATTTCCGCTACTTTTTAAGGCTGGATATTGGAAAAAAAAAACAGCAAAAACCACCGAAAATCAATAGCTGTTTCGCAAGTTGCTTACGTCACGTAAATACAATTAATCACATTTATTCTGTACTGCAATCAATGCTTAGGTCTAAAAATTATCGAGTCAGGCGGTAAAAGAACCAGTCTATGTTTCGCAGCTTCATTACGTCACCGCCCAGTATATGTGCTATTCGCTTATTCAATTATTCTGAAACTGTTGTGCGACCCCCCACCCCCATTTTAAAAACATTTAGGATCCACCCTCAATAACACTGCACAATAATTCCTCACAAGGACTAGAGTGTGCTGTAAAGACACTCAAAACATTAACTACAAAGACGTCCTTCAGAAAAATAATGACATATGGTAACCATATCCACAACGATTGCCTCCCCATTCAACAATGTAGGCCTACGTGATTACCTTTCCCCGCTCATTTAACACCGTGCGGAGCACGGGTATATGCTTATATATACCCGTTTATTATTATTATTATTATTATTATTATTATTATTATTATTATTATTATTAT
>NW_022693412.1:205022-219298 GCF_011630105.1 Anneissia japonica | reverse complement strand
TTATTATTATTATTATTATTATTATTATTATTATTATTGAATGTCCGAAGGGACGAATAAAAGGAACTATGAACTATGTTCTATATTATAATCATTATCATTTTCAGTTTTATTATTGTTATTATTATTATTATTATTAATATTATTATTATTATTATTATTTATTATTATTATTATTATTATTATTATTATTATTATTATTATTATTATTATTATTATTAATACTCTGATCATCATCATCATCCTCTTCCTCATCATCAAAATAGGGCCTAAGCCTGTGCCGTCAATTTGATGATTTTTGGCATGGTGGTGGGAAAAGGAAGAATCTTGTTTTAGCGCCCCAAAAGACAGTTGACCACATGTGAATGGCGTGAGTGAGATAGGTTACCTCATCCCCAATCTCTTATACACTAGTCTGACACTAGTTATATTTTAATTAATTACCATTATATTTTACAAATAAATTTGTAATTATATTTGTCTTGTCCTAAAAAAAAGTAAAATTAGGTAAAATCTTTCTTCCGCGTCTCTCTACATAATTATGCCCCACGCTGTTCCGTGCGCTATTATGTATCCATAGTACCTACGCGGCTAAAAATGCTTGAGAACGCTGCGATTGTTGTAAATACGCATCATTCAGAAAGTACGGGCGAAAGAAGGCATTTTTCATTCGGTGATAGCAATCTAGGCCTACGCTGTAGCCACCTAGAGTATGCTGGGCCTAGTGTCAGAAGCAATTATAACACCGAAAATAAATGAAGAGAATTTCTAAATGTGTACGAAAATTTACTAATTTATTTAAAATGGGCGGACATCAATCGAAAGACGGTAAACAAGGCAATGAACAAACGGTAAGTCAAAAGTAATTGGTTAGCCGCCTAGGCCTATATTTAGTATTATTACTACTAGTACTACCTCAAGTTTATTAATATAATCAAGTTTGTAGTAGTGAGTAGGCCACAGGCCTATAGGTCTTATCTAGGCCTAGCCTAGTAGTACTAGTAGTAACATTAAATGAAATGAAAGACGACTTGGCAAGTTTTTGCGTGGTTGCTCTTCATTTTGCTCCTAGGCCTTCCTAATAAAGAAGGGAAATATGCACTCTGAAATTTTTTCCACCTTTGTCTAGGCCGGCCTTATAGTTTTAAAATATTATAGAAATATAGAAAATTGCATTCAAATTTTAAGTCTGAGAGTGCCATTTCTGGTCATCTAGAGGTGACATAATCTTAAATTTTCTTGCAGTAATATCAAAGGCTAGAGAGATAGAGGATAAACTGTAGGCCTAAATACAGGCTGAGTTTTTTAAGTCCTACCTAGGCACCGCCCAGTATATGTGCTATTCGCTTATTCAATTATTCTGAAACTGTTGTGCGCCCCCCACCCCCATTTTTAAAACATTTAGGATTCACCCTCAATAAAACTGCACAATAATTCCTCACAAGGACTAGAGTGTGCTGTAAAGACACTCAAAACATTAACTACAAAGACGTCCTTCAGAAAAATAATGACATCTGGTAACCATATCCACGGGCACAACGATTGCCTCCCCATTCAACAATGTACGTGATTACCTTTCCCCGCTCATTTAACACCGTGCGGAGCACGGGTATATGCTTACATATACCCGTTTATTATTATTATTATTATTATTATTATTATTATTATTATTATTATTATTATTATTATTATTATTATTATTATTAATATTATTGTTATTGTTATTGTTATTGTTATTGTTATTATTATTATTATTGTTATTATTATTATTATTATTATTATTATTATTATTATTATTATTATTGAATGTCCGAAGGGACGAATAAAAGGAACTATGAACTATGTTCTATATTATAATCATTATCATTTTCAGTTTTATTATTGTTATTATTATTATTATTATTATTATTAATTATTATTGTTATTATTATTATTATTATTATTATTATTATTCTGATCATCATCATCATCCTCTTCCTCATCATCAAATAGGGCCTAAGCCTGTGCCGTCAATTTGATGATTTTTGGCATGGTGGTGGGAAAAGGAAGACTTAAAATCTTGTTTTAGCGCCCCAAAAGACAGTTGACCACATGTGAATGGCGTGAGTGAGATAGGTTACCTCATCCCCAATCTCTTATACACTAGGCTGACACTAGTTATATTTTAATTAATTACCATTATATTTTACAAATAAATTTGTAATTATATTTGTCTTGTCCTAAAAAAAAAAGTAAAATTAGGTAAAATCTTTCTTCCGCGTCTCTCTACATAATTATGCCCCAGGCTGTTCCGTGCGCTATTATGTATCCATAGTACCTACGCGGCTAAAAATGCTTGAGAACAAACACTGCGATTGTTGTAAATACGCATCATTCAGAAAGTACGGGCGAAAGAATGCATTTTTCATTCGGTGATAGCAATCTAGGCCTACGCTGTAGCCACCTAGAGTATGCTGGGCCTAGTGTCAGAAGCAATTATAACACCGAAAATAAATGAAGAGAATTTCTAAATGTGTGCGAAAATTTACTAATTTATTTAAAATGGGCGGACATCAATCGAAAGACGGTAAACAAGGCAATGAACAAACGGTAAGTCAAAAGTAATTGGTTAGCCGCCTAGGCCTATATTTAGTATTATTACTACTAGTACTACCTGAAGTTTATTAATATAATCAAGTTTGTAGTAGTGAGTAGGCCACAGGCCTATAGGTCTTATCTAGGCCTAGCCTAGTAGTAGTAACATTAAATGAAATGAAAGACGACTTGGCAAGTTTTTGCGTAGTTGCTCTTCATTTTGCTCCTAGGCCTTCCTAATAAAGAAGGGAAATATGCACTCTGAATTTTTTTCCACCTTTGTCTAGGCCGGCCTTATAGTTTTAAAATATTATAGAAATATAGAAAATTACATTCAAATTTTAAGTCTGAGAGTGCCATTTCTGGTCATCTAGAGGTGACATAATCGTAAATTTTCTTGCAGTAATATCAAAGGCTAGAGAGATAGAGGATAAACTGTAGGCCTAAATACAGGCTGAGTTTTAAGTCCTACCTAGGCACTTCCTGAAACTATAGGCCTAGGGTCCTTATTTTTACATCTCCCTGGTCCTAGGCTGACACCAATAGCCACACTTCACATACAGACGTTGATCACAATTTGTTTGGAGAAAAATGGAAACAAAATTGAAGCATGAAAAACAAATAGAGTGCATAAGAGAAATATTATAATAAATAAAATATGCCATTGCAGCATTATTGAACCTGGCCAAACTATCCTTGTAATGTAATTAATGTTAAATAATAGTAATAATAATAATAAATAATAGGCCCTAAGTATAATCATTTCGGTATTACATGTAATTAACTTGGTCTAGACTTGTAATCAAGAACCTGCAGATTACAATGCTTGATATTAATAACTAGTCTTAGGCCTCATTTATACATTTCATTGGTGCTCTGTCATTTTGGCAGGTCTTATGGAATTCAGTATTTTAGAGCTGCCTATTTTCAACTTTTGTCTTTATTTGAAAATAACTGTATCGCCCTGTTTCATTTGATGAAGAAACGCCCCGAGAAACGAGCTTTTCCTTACTCTCTGTGCTTTCCCAAAAAGCGTATATTTTTATTAGTTAGTAGGCTTAGGTAATTATGCAAAACCTAGACCAAACTAAAAAAATAAAAATTGTCACAGTATGTAACTCAAGTTAAAATAACACTTTTCATTACTCGTGCAGCTCAATCAAATATTGTATGTCATTTTAAACGACCCATTAGTATTAGCATGGTAACATCAATGTATTTTAAAAAATTAGACAGTGACGTTCTCTCAGAAGTTGTTTTGTAGACGTTCATCTGTTGATGACCTTTTGACCTCCAGAATTCTGCAATAGGCGATCTTCGGGTCGATTCAGGCGAGACGGCCCGAGTGGAGTTTCATGTAAATGTTTCTTACGGGGAAAAAATCGCTAGCCGGCTGCGATTTTTTTTTCCGTACGAAACATTTGCATGAAACTTCACTCGGGCCATCTCGGATTGACTCGAATGAGTACGATACGATGAACAAGATCAGGCACTTTGCAATATCGTGACGCTCGAGTTTTACTATTACTGTATTGCTCTTTCTATGTTTACCTACGGTAGGCCTATGAAATCTCACGGACTTATGGGATACGTGTGTAGCTAACTGTGACCTTCTTGGATGTTATTAAACGTTAGTATATTATCTACAACAACAACAGCTAGTACCTCCTGTTATAAAGTGTAGTAGGTACAGTAATACCAAAGGCTAGAGAGAAAGAGGCCTAACAGGCTCAGATCTTACCTAGGCCCCTCCTTAAACTAGGCCTAGGGTCATAGGCTGACACCAACATACTGACATTGACTGAAATTTTTTTGGGAAAAATAGGACAAACTTGAAGCATGAAATAAAAAATAGAGCGCATAGAGAAATATTATTAAATAAATAATATACCATTCCCGCGTTATTGAACTTGTCCAAACTATCATTGTAATGTAATTAATGTTAAATAATAATAATAGTAATAATAATAATAATAATAATTTCAGCATTAATTACCTTGGCCTAAGCCTTGTAATGAAGAACCTACAGATATATACCGTACTATTTACTAGGCCTATAAATAATTATAATCGCCCAAGGGGAATATGTTTTGTGTTATTTCCCCTTAACGTCGTTTTTTTAATTGTTCTCTAATTCCTCCATTGTCTAAGTTCCCCTTAAGGTACAGGTAATAATAATAATAATTAATAATAATAATAATAATCATTTCGGCATTACATGTAATTAACTTGGTCTAGCCTTGTAATCAAAAACCTGCCGATTACTATGCCTAGTAATAATATCTAGCTCATTTTTACATTCATTTGGTGCTATGCCATTTTGGCAGGTCTTATGGCATCCAGTATTTTAGAGCTGCCTATTCTCAGCTCTTCTCTTAATTTAAAAATAACTGTCACCCTGTTTCATTTGATAAAGAAAAACGCGCTTTTCTTTCTCTTTGTGCTTTTCCCAGAAAGGGTCTTAGTAGGCCTAGGTAATTATGCAAAACCAAGGCATAACTAAAAAATTAAAATTGTCATAGTATGTAACTCAAGTTAAAATAACACTTTTCATTACTCGTGCAGCTAATCAAATATTATATGTCGTTTAAACGACCCATTGGTATTAACATAGTAACATCAATGTATTTTTAAAAATTAGACAGCGACGTTCTCTCAGAAGTTGCTTTGTAGACGTTTATCTGTTGATGACCTTTTGACCTCCTGAATTCTGCAATGAGATTTTCGGGTCGATTCAGCCGAGACGGCCCGAGTGGGGTTTCATGTAAATGTTTCGTACGGAAAAAAAAATCGCCGGGGACAGCGCGATGGTGTGCGGGGGGGGCAGTCGCGTAGTAGAATATTAAACGTGTTTAATATTTCTCACGACGGCTTAAGACTGTCCCCGACGATAAATCGGGTCGGGCTGCGTCGGCCGACGCTGTCTGAGTTGGCCTTTAGGAATGTCTAAATTCAGTTAAACTATCAATTCCGTATTATATTTATAAATCTTTATAACATTATACAAAAATTAGATTTTTCTTAAAAACTGAAATTTTGCCAGGAATGGGGCTTTAAGACCGTTAATAGCAACCCGCCCCTGGTACAGAAAAAAAGTGAGGCCTCCGACGCCATGTTGGAGGGCCTACATAACGTACCAGTTTAGAAAAGTTTCTTTTGGCATTTGTTTAAATTATAGTTAAAAATAACGATTCTTGCAATACTTTTCAATAATAAATTTAAATTTAACGTAGGATTTTTTTTCAAACCATCTTACCACGCGACTGTTTATGCAGTTTTCAAAAGCGCGAGCGAAGTCGCGTTGTTATAGTAACGTCGATTCCTAACAACGCAAATAACTTCGCTTGTGCTTTCTTAAACTGCATAAAAAGTCAAACCAATAGATAGATGATAATAATCATTACTTTAAATTCAAATTTATTATTAAAAAGTTTTGCAAGAATCGTAATTTAAACAAATGCCAAAAGAAACTTGTCTAAAATGATACGTCACTTAGGCCCCCATCATGGCGTCGGTTGCCTCGCTAAACCAGCCAATGAGCAATCCAGCTATTACAGTAGAGATCAGTGGTGGGGCTCCGGTAGTATAGACCCTCCATCTGTTAAAGTCCCTCCCTGAATCTCCTCTATTTCAAATTCCTGGATCCGCCACTGTATAGGCCTATTCATTTTATAGTAGAAGTTCAAGGGAAGTGAATATACATGTACAATGCCTAGTCTAGGTCCAATACCGGTAATGGTTTTTACATTCCTAACTTTTAAAGATAATTCTATCTTTACTACATAGTATTTCGAATTTTCAGGATTCGTAATTTTTTTTTCTTTTATCATATTGTGGCGGTTTCGGCCAAGCAGTCTCAGTCTAGTCTAAGTCCTGCGTAAGTATTAGTCTGTCGGACACGCCGTCAGATAATACGGATCGACTATTGAATAAACTTCAAACAAAATTAACCGAGTTTCTCATAGCATTTATTGGATCAATAAAACTGGTACCATTATCAACAACAAATACAATGTCATATATGCGGAGCACACAGCAGCCGCCGATCGGTTCCCGTTAACACCGGAATTAAACTATAAGTAGGCCTGTCCCTTACTGGCCTCTCAAGTCTTAATGACTGACTTAATTTCCCAGTTCTAAACTTCATGAGATCCAGAGCTCAACTACTACATGTCTTGGGCGATGGGTCTTAATACTTAAAACTTAATTTTTAATTTTGCATATTATTTATTTATTTATTTATTTATTTTTTTATTTCTGTCATCGTATTAATAATGATTTATTAATTATTTTTAATGGTGGTCATATCGTAAAGTTTGTTTTCAAACTTATTTTGACCACCATCCACATACTTTTTTTCCATATGAATTATACTTCTAATTTATGTATATGTGGAGAAATATTAATAAACAAACAAACAAACAAACAAGATCCCAACCCAGCTATTTTTAGATAGCCAATCGGCTCCCAGCATTAGGGAGTGGCCTAATCTATTTATAATAGGGGGGTGGACTGCACCATTTTGTTACAATATCGTATTACCAATGCGTAGCATACATATTTACTATTCATATTTTTACCGTCATCACTTTACTGCTGAATAAGAATGAAAGAAAGAGTGACTCAGTGTGCGGCCGGATCAAGTTGCAGTGTTATTATTATATAATGTGGAATTGATGTTATCCTAGTCCACATATCAAGCGCCATGAGCATCTTACATTAGATGGATATGTGCGCTATAAAAAACTACACTATTATTATTATTATTATTATTATTATTATTATTATTATTATTATTATTATTATTATTATTATTATTATTATCTTTATTCTTTTAATATAGACCACACGCTTGCAAACATGTAGCGTAATTAACATTGTGCGTAAATAGCACCACGACAACAATGTACCAATTACACAAATTATACGCACATGCATACGTTATTCATTTATTGCGTTCGGCATTCATAGGTGCTTTATGATATTGTTCTTGATCATTGTCTATTGTCTCGTTTTCATAATTTTATTTTATTTTTACCTGGAAATTTATTTAATAAAAAAATATATTGATAAGTATATTATGTACAACATGATTCACTAGTACAAGAGTTGACAGAACTTGAAGTGCGATTAAAAAAAGTAAAAAAAGAATTAAGCTGCCGTTTGATGCAAACTAGTTTTTCATAGGCAGTAGATTAAGATCACAGTTTTATTTGATTTAAATTTTATTGACGTTCTTTGTGAAATTAACTAACCTTTGAGTAATGTATATCGAACTGAATGTCCGAAGGGACGAATAAAAGGAACTATACTATGTTCTATATCATTTTCAGTTTTATTATTATTATTATTATTATTATTATTATTATTATTATTATTATTATTATTATTATTATTATTATTATAAAACATTATTTTATGAATAAAAAATAAAAATTCTATGGTAAAAAAAGAGGTAAGACAGAAAATGCAGAACTCTTAGGAGTAACCATCCAACACTCTACTGCGTTCACGAACATCTACCTGAAAGGTTTCGCGAAATCTCTTTTGAAATACTTCAAATCTAAACTGCTCACTTTCGATCCTTTAAATGCTTGTTCTTGTAATTTTCATGTCGATGTTCCATTTGTCGCTCCTAATAATTTATTGCTCTCCTTTTCTATTACATTATTTTATTTTTAGTTTATTTATGTTTTTATATTATTATCACTGTGAGTAATATAAAAATAATATGTACAAACTTACATATATTTTGTTAATTCAATTAACTTCCTAACTTCTTGTATCTTGTAAAAGATAATCCTAGATTACAAACCCTCGCCCTGTTGTACCGTACCATATCTATGTAATTAAAACATAATGGCCTGTGGTAAATCCACCTGAGTTGGCTCGGTCTAACCAAACAAAGCCAAGCCTTGCGTGGCAAGACCATCATTCGCACGAGTTTGCACGCCGACGACCACTTCCGGTCCGCCTGACACAGGCCTACTCTGGCCCACATCCAATCCGCTCGAGTGGGTTCGGCCTAGCAAAACTAGGCCGAAAGATACGCTCGAGTCGGCTTATGTGTGTTGCGGCCGGAAAATATATAAATAAGGACCAAATACATGTAAATAAGGACCGAGATACATGTATCGTTGTCAATGTGTTAAAGTTTGAAGTAAATTGCTCCAGTAATTTTTGAATTATGTACCCGGAAGTACACACACACACAGACACACTCACACGCATGCGCTGTTGCAATACCCTTCACTTCTTCGAGGCGAGGGAATAATCTATTGCCTGATGTATTTTAGACTGCTATACATTTATTTCTTCTTCTCACTCCATGATCCCCACTGGTGCAAGCAACAGCTGTGCAGACTCTCAAAGTCAATAATAATAATAATAAAAAAATAATAATATCCACACAATAAATGGTTATCCTTTACGGGCGATATTTTCCAGATATCATTGTTTGCTGATGCACAAATCAATTACCATCGATGATATTGAACGCTGTGTCAGGTAATGCCGGGCACTCACTGTGCCTGACGGTCGTCAACGGACGCGATTTTTTGTGAAGAACGCAACGCGACTACGTTCGCGCAACAGGTTGAAGTTATGACGGTCCGTTCAGACTGCTATCGACAATCAGCAGACGCCCTGTGCCGACTAGCGCTTAAAAAGAGCGGAATTGGAAATAAGGATTCCATTGGACAAATTGCAACAAATCATTTTATGATCTAAATATAAACTTAATTATTAAACAACATACTAAAAGTTTACCAAAGTAGGACCAACGCAAAGGTGATCTTTATAACCAAAAGTGTAGCACTATTTATCAGTAGGCATCTATACAATACGTACTGTGGTTTTCAATAATGTCTTGTTTATAATTGGTCAATTGTTAGGTCAACTTAGGTCATATCTGTTTGTTACTTGACCGGAAGAGAGACCCGCGTGCAAGATACGCGAGATTTGGGAGGACTATTACTCCGGTTTTGCAGGAATTACAGAGGTATAATGATTGGACATTAGCTGGAATCATGCCAGAGCAGTTCTATTTATGACCTAGGCAAATGTTATTGTAAAGTCTAGGCCTGAGATATTGTAATAAAATCTAAATTTGTTTAGGCCCTGCCTAGGCAGCCCTAATTCTCTTGCTTCCCGATCAGTCGCGCACACCTTGCAGTGCGTTAGAACTCTCCCCGCACAGTGTTTTCTCGTTTAACGCAGGCACCGTTTTTGAAAGTATAGAGAAATGCTTACTAAATGAAACTTTTAATATATAGGCATACACTTATCAGTAAGCATTAAAGTGTAGAATGGAACTACAAATGTAGAACTTCTTTATTATACTCGAAGTAGTAGAGTTACAATTAGGACAAATATTAGTCCTATGTAGGCCCTACGCAGGGGTGGCACCAGGATTTGCCCGACCGGTGGTCAAAGGTTCCCGACGAGGGGCTGATGTCTCCGACAAAGTTGGCATAGTCGGGCGTCGCTCAAAATCTTTCGAAAGCGGTCTAGGGGGCAAGTCCCACATAAATATGACAATTTGAGGGTTTCAAAGGCTTATTTAATAATAATATAATAATATATGTAGAAAATACTATATTTTATTTTTCTCCCCGAGGACGATTTGTGGTTTTTCTCCCCGACTAAAAACCTCTTCTGTTGCGTGACACTGACAGACTTCGTTAATCACTTCGTTGTAGTTACGAATAGCACATAGGCCTATTCAGCTGAAAATGAAATAATCTTCACAAAAAAAAAAATCGCTTGGGTCTTAACTGTTAATGTTTATCTTATTCATTGTTTTTCAATTATAAACCTCAGATAGGCCTACATTTACATACTTGGATAGCCCAAAATACATAGACCTAGACCTAACAATTAAGACTCTATAACATTGGACCACATGTCATGCATTATAATATGCCTAGTATATTAATGAAATTTTGCAAGTGGCCCGGCCATTATAGTGAGGGAGTGGGGGTGGGGGTGCACTTGACAAATTTGGTAGTAACTGAAGAATGGAGACCCGCTACCTCTATCCACCGATACAGAATTTTGAAGTTAGTGAGGTCTGAGAGCATATCCACTCTAGCCCACCATGGTTGGGACAACTTGTTTGGCACCTATAAATGTCCGGAAATAGATGCTGGCAACCTAGAGCCACTATCCCTTCCCCTCAAGGTTCAGCCACAATATATAGAGTTAGCATGGATATGGACACCTTCGGGTCCAAAAAAGTGTCCCCTTATTAGGGGTGTCCCCTGACACTAAACAAAAACGCGAAATTGTCCCCTTAATAGAGGTTTTTGGCATAATTTTATACAACGATGACATACATTCTATATATAATTTTATTTTTATTGATATAAGAATCACCTAAGTAGCATTAAAACTATAATTTATAGCAACAATTTGCAATGCAATTACAATTCATTTATAATATGAAATCAGCACAATAATGTAATTAAAACAACAATAGTTTTATCTGTTATAGAAGCGGTTTGGTGCAGCGAGAACGGTATGGTTTCTCAACCTCGAGGACGGGGTTTCAGTTCCTCGCTGCACTGTACATTTCGCTTGTGTCCTTGAGCAAGGCACTTTATCTGCATTACTCCTCCTGTAATCACCTGTCTTGTCGGGCTCGTATATAGACCATACAGGTCTGCATGGTGCAGTACATGTTATGGCCTCCCTATTTCATCAAACAATCACTGCATGGGTTCTCTCCACCCAGGAGTATAAATGGGTACCTGGTGGGGTAGCCTATTCCTGCGATGTTTACCAGCAGTAACACTTAAAACATGAGGACCCAATGACCAGGGAAAAAGACGCGCTTTGTATCTACAAAGAAAGACCGCTGTATAAGCTAAATGATATAAATAATAAAATAATAATAGTAAAATGTTCCCAATATTATTTCACGATGTAGTGTTAATGACCAAATATTCTTATTTTTTTATTTAAAAATATTGAGCTTTTTATTGGATGAATGTAGTATGAATAGAGTAACGACTTATAGAATCCTATATGAAAGTACACAAAAAACAAAGGAAATGAAATCCCCATGGTTAAGGGTCAAAATTGACAAGATTGGTTTAAATGAAGTAAAACATTCAGTAGGCATATGCCGACGTTATACTCTAAGGATTAAGGGGAGAAAATTCTGGTTTATTGCTCAAAAGGTGTTAAATTATATAGTTGAATGATTTTTTCTTACTTTGAGAATGCTGTAGTTGTGATACAATGATAAAAAAAATTAAGTGTTCCCTTAATAGGGGTTATTTGTTGACCATTTGGCACACTCAGAAAGTGTCCCCGTCCCCTTTAGGTGTGTCCCCCGAATAGGGTTGCCGTAGTATTAAAAGATATATTGCCCCTCGTTTCACGGAAGTGTCCCCTTAATAGGGGTGTCAGGGTGTCCCAAAAGAAGGGTTCTACTCTATGTTGAAAATGTGGCACCACTATATTTAACGTTAGTAGAAGTGCGTTAGATACCATACCCTCCACCTCAGGTCCATTGTACCATGATTGAAAAATGGCTCCTTACCGGTTGAAATAGCAAATGAATTTCCTTCACTTTAGTTAAGTTTTTATTGCAAGTAATCAATTTGGCCACCTGTAACCTCTAAATATTTTCAAAATTGTTCTTTGTCTTTTTTACTTAAAATTAAGGAATGTTAAAAAATTTAAATGTACATTGGCAATACAAAAACACAAGCGCATTATGGATTTTTAATTTAGCTTTTTTAACATTAAAAAGTCAATGCGATGCGATTCATATTAAATAATAGAATTGAGAAAAAGCGAGGACGGCCCTGGGTAATAGATAGGAACAACAAGATTTCTTGCTCCATAACAAGATATTCGATCGTAGTAGAAAGTCCAGTTTTGGATTTAGAGTGGTGGGACCAGCTAACTTCGGCTTTGAATTGAGAAAAGTGAATTGTGTTAAACTGAGTATACAATAAACATAGGGCCTATTATAGTTGCAGCAGGTAGGCTAGGCTTATTTAGTTTTAACTAATAAATGCAAAATAATATTTTAAATGAACAACATGAAGGAGAATAGGAAAGAAACTTAGAACGGCTTAAATTATTATCGAAAAAATATATGATAATAAATATCATGTCATTCTGACAGCACCGCTATTGTGATTTCCATCGTCTTTGAAGTTACAGTAAGAAAAGTGGATGAAATCAAGTAGTTTCAATAATAAATTGCTCATGGCAAATATAAATGAAAATTTATAAATAGTAATATATGCGCGCATACGTAGTTGGGAATGGAAAACTCGAATGAATAAATGCAAGTCTAGCCTGACAAGTACTTTAAATATTGTGACTTCGCTTCTTAGGTAACTCACATTGGCAATCGTAGTGTGCGATGAAAGTTTGTAAATTGCTAGAACTTTAGAGTAGTCAGGGATGACACTCAATTAAGGATTTTTTTTCTGACAAATTGTAACCATCGATAAATACTAGCTTTCTTTGAAAATGGAAAATACATAATTCAAGTTAACCTTTTCGGGTATCTGAGTTACATTAATCTTTCATGCTGCCGTGGTATGGTTAATAGATTCGTTTTCTTCTTGCGGTACATTTTCTTTGAGCATTTATATGATATTTGTAGGTATAGAGTCCCAGATAAATAATAAGTACTGTATGATTAGAGAAATATAAGAGTAGCTCTTTAGGAGGATAAATGCCCTTATCTAATTTGAATAATTGACCTAAATTTGTCTGACATTGTTGAAAGATACAACTTATGTTGTTGTTTTTGATTCTGTTCACTTCGGTTAGCCCTGGTTTTCTCCATTTTGTGCTTGACCAAATAAATAATGCAATGAAGTAAGAAAAAAATCAAAACTTATTGTTAGTACTGTGGTAGTATAATGATAAATAAAAAAAAATATAAATAAATAAAAAATAACGTATTTAGGAGAATTTGGGTAAGCCTACACCACCGGTGTAGGCTTACTAGCTAGACTACATGCCCACAATCATATGTTTCTCATGATACCGTATTCTGAGACGGTCTTAACAGACAAGACGAATGCGTAAAAAATTTATAATAAAACAAACTTTATGAATTTCTGATCTCCATATCATTCTGGTGACACTTTCTGCTCTTGGACCCATGACCTTGTCAAGTGAAAGAACGTAAAATGAAAGCATTGATTGAAAATGTGGCGCCTAGAGAATTTGATTTAATCAATACAGACCAGGGAACATTGAAATTTCACTGTTCCCTGATACAGACCGACAGGCTACCTTAAAAATCCATAATGATTTCTGGATTGAACAATACAAGTAAAGAAAGCAATGGTCTATAAAACCATTGAGCAACTAACATTCAAATCATTTTTTACACATAGGTATGTATGTATTCTCCTAAAGTTTTTAGTGATTATTTTAATATATAAATTTGTATTAGTGAATTATATTATAAAAATAGTGCAATTGTAAAATATAAGTTTTATTTTTGTAAGCATTTTCTGTTATCAAAGACAAGTCTAGCGTACAAATATAACAGAGTAAATAATATTACAGTCACAATCTCTTTAAAAAAAAAAAAGTGCTGCTCGACATCTATTTCTGAATACATTAATGATATCGGTGGTGTTTTTTTTTTTAATGGGAATAAATTATTGAGACATGTAGTTTAAAAACAATGTTTCCCCCCCCCCCCTTTTTTCTTTTTT
>NW_022693412.1:190806-204876 GCF_011630105.1 Anneissia japonica | reverse complement strand
AATAATAAATAACTAAGGTCTTCAACACACCGTTTTGGATAATGGGAAATCTATTGAGATGATGTTTTTTAAAGACCGTTATTTTATCTAGTAGTAACAAATTACGTGGTATTGATTCGTGATTAGCATCTCTGTTGAAAGACTTCTTGAATTATCTTTCTTCTATCATCAGAAAGATCGTCTAGCTGAGCCTAAGCCGATTCAGTTGCTCACGCGAGGAACGGCAATCAGTTAGAATTGCCTCAAGTCTCTAATCTATTGATTTTTCGTAATATTAGCACATTTCGGAAAGCGCCACCTGCGTCAGTTTATGTCGAGAAATTTTTTGATGCGAATTCCTAATCCCAGAAAAAGTATACTATGGAACGCAATGTAAATAAGCAATATAGAACGCCAATGGTGCCAAAATCGAATTATTTTTAAGCATTTTCACTGACTAAAACAAAGTTTAGGGACTGGAACTCAGTCTAGGCAATCAGTATACAAAAATGCCTTTCTATGGTAAATTTAAGAGATTATAACTGGATTTAACCTTCTTTTATTATTATTACTGTATTATTATTTATTCATTTTGAAAGTAATCTGTAGTAAAAACATTCAAGAATAAAAAGACAGAAAAGTACAAAAAGCAACTGCATATACATTACTTTAATTATTATAGACCAGTTCATTTATTGAAATAAATTCTAGATTTTAAAGACTATTTCTCATCGTTACTAGGCAAATTCAGAGGTTGTAGATTGCATCCGCTGCCATGCTCTTACCAGCTGCTTTTTGTGTATAGTTTATACAGTTGAGCGTCCGAGGAAGGGTAATTGTTTCGCGAATCCGCCCCATCCTATTTTTTTTATCTTGGTTATCAATGCCAAGAACTCTAATAAGAAAGACATTTTAAATGAAAAAATTGCGCTCTTTGTATTGAGATGTGTACCTCGCACTTCGCACACTCCAGTCGATCGGGTAGGCCTGAGATAATATTGTTTAATTTAATCAAAATCTCGATCAGAATCGTTTTTAACAAGTTTGAAGTAATAAGCTCAATTTGACGACTACTAAAGCAAATTTGTACGTTTGTTTTCGTTACAAATTACAGCATTTTGGATAGGTCTATGTTAACTGTTAAATTTAAGATATTTAGAGATGCTCGCAACTTTAAGCACCATATGTCCAAAGTTGATGCTGGAAAATTTTGTTTCCCACCGGGATTTATTCGTATATGGGACGGGCCTCCAGTACACATTAGAGATGCCCTTATGCCAAAGTAGAGAATTTTAGGAATATTTTAAAAGATCGCTTTTTATCTGCTAGGGCTGCTTAATGTGGTTCTTTATATTTTTATATATTTTCTTATTAATTGTTTATTATATTGCTTTATCTATGTTTTGAGTATTAAAGTGTACTAAAGAACGGATCGTCATTGAAAACGCTTTGTGTTCTTCCACGGCCGACGACTGTTTGTGCGCAGAGATTGCCCGGCTTTACTATCTTAGCCATTTAATATTTTTTTAAATATAATAATATATAATAATTAATTTGTATTTTGTTATTTACTTTTATTGTAATGTACTTGTAAATGATATAATTTTTTGTGTGTTTTTATGTTCAGGTGGATGAACTAGTGTAGGTGTACTTCACTTGATTTCCTCCCCTTTTTTTCTATTGTTTATTTTATGTTGTAAGCTGAATTTGAATAAAATAAACAAATTAATAAAAACTAAAAACCGGAAACACTATCTTCCTCACTCCTCTATTTTACTCCATATAATATTACATACGCTATTATGGTTATAGGTTGTTTTTTTTTGGTCTTCTGACAGCACCGCTATTGTGATTTCCATCGTCTTTCAAGTTACAGTAAGAAAAGGGGAGGAAATCAAGTAGTTTCAATAATAAATTGCTCATGGCAAATATAAATGAAAATTTATAAATAATAATATATGCGCGCATACGTAGTTTGGAATAAAAAACTCGAATGATGAAATGCAAGTCTAGCCTGACAAATACTTTAAATATCGTGACTTCACTTCATAGGTAACTCACATTGGCAATCGTAGTGTGCGATAAAGTTTGTAAATTGCTAGAACGTTAGAGCAGTCAGGCAAACGTTTCCCTAAAAAGAGCATGAATTTTGTTTAATTGAAGTTGCAGTTTAATTATACAAAATAATATTTAATAGCGATACCATACGTAAGCATGAAGAAATATACGATTTATACAAAAAAAGCCGGTACGTAAGAGACAAAAAACCATTTTTATCTTTTTGAATATTACAGTTTAGTCGTATTTTGATGTGGGCCTAAGTGGGTGTACCCCACAGGGCAGAAAAAAAAAAAAAAAAAAGAAACTTGGGATGACACTAAATTGAGGGTTTTTTTCTGACAAATTAAATTGTAACTATCGATAAATACTAGAGTTCTTTGAAAATGGAAAATACATAATAAGTTAACCTTTTCTGGTATCTGAGTTACATTAATCTTTCATGCTGCGTGGTATGGTTAATAGATTCATTTTCTTCTTAGCGGTACATTTTCTTTGAGCATTTATATGATATTTGTAGGTATAGAGTCCCAGATAAATAATAATACTGTATGATTAGAGAAATATAAGAGTAGCTCTTTAGGATGATAAATGCCCTTATCTAATTTGAATAATTTACCTAAGTTTGTCTGACATTGTTGAAAGATATAACTTATGTTGTTTTTTGATTCGGGTCACTTTGGTTAGCCATGGTTTTCTCCATTTTGTGTTTGACCAAATAAATAATGAAATGAAGTAAGAAAAAATCAAAACTTATTGTTACTGTAGTAGTATAATGATAAATTAAAAAAATAAATAAATAAATAAAAAATAACATTTAACATTTTTTTAAAATATAAATACAAGAATAGTAATATACGAATCCATCTATAATGGGATTTTTTTTCGTAATTTTTGCATTACAATGGTCTTACGCTAAACCTGAATGTTATCTAGTTGAGAGCTCTGCATCACAGCGTACACGTAATTTGTAATTTTAAAAATGGGATACAGTAATATAGAGA
The DNA here is from genome assembly GCF_011630105.1 of Anneissia japonica. Lineage (NCBI taxonomy): Eukaryota > Metazoa > Echinodermata > Crinoidea > Comatulida > Comatulidae > Anneissia > Anneissia japonica. The sequence continues at coordinate 201,835 of NW_022693412.1, read as the reverse complement.
TTTCGTTATCTCTTTTGAGAATCAATCCACCAAGAAAAGTGCATATTTTTGTGTATAAATCGAGAACCAATCACTGAATGTATTTGAAACATTTCCAATGACATTTGATAATATTCTATATTAAATGATTGTAATACTACCTTGGGAAAATTTCTATTTGAACTGGTTCTCAAATGAGGTAACGAAATCTCTCTATTATGTAACTGGGTATGTAATAAGTTCTAACATTAAGAAAAAGTATTATATTTTTAATTTAAATACTGTACTGATTACTCCAAAATTTAAGAGGAATGATATTAACACAGAAATATTAAAATATTCATATAAGTAAATGATCTTAAAGATGCATTGTCCCATGAGAAATACGGTAAAAAATAAATAAATAATAATATATTAAAAATAAACATATTTAAAAAAAAATTAACTTACTCAATTTGAAGTAACATAAAACTTTATCAACCTCAACATAGAAGTTAGTGTATTTAAATAATGTTTACCCATAATTCTACAGCAATATATGATAGAAGCACATCTATTTGTATTGTTATCCACTATAAAATAATGTACACATTTTTTAATTCAATAATTCCGATAGTCAAGTTAATAATGTGTATGTTATTGCAAAGTGAGCGAGTTAATTCAAAATTATTCCTTATGATTTTTTTTTTAGTTTCATTTTCATGGGATAGTACACGTTTAAGTCAAACAATATATTTTGTTGAAAACAAATTAAACAAGAACATTTTTAAATAGGCTTAAATAAAAAAACAAAAACAAAAAAACGAATAGGCCTACAAATGTTTAAAAACAAAATGGAAGTTACATCAAATATTTAAGCAGAGAACTAAATATAGTCTTACAATACAGGTATAAATGTCACATTTAAACACAAAGATAGTTCAGGTTACATTAATCTACATAACTGAAATGTAAGTATATAATTGTTTTAAATGCATACTTTTCAAGAAGCATTAATAATAATAATCTTCTTCTGGAGGTATTACAGATACTTAGTTAAATAATAAGTACTACATTAGTGAAGTTTAAGAGCAGCTTTTTATGACAATGAACGACCTTATCTAATTCAAATAATGGGCCAAAAATCGTCCGACTTTGAATTAGATGAAATGTAGAATTCTTTTATTTTCTAAAATATTTACTGACTATGCCATGGATTAGGCTATGATTTAAAAGTTAGGATCGGAGATTGCCCTTACTAATCTCCAGGAAAATTATGTGCAAACGAATGCAATCCACGGGTTAAAAATATACTACCTAATCTAAGACAAGTCTGAAATGTAATTGCTATTATCTCTTAAACAAGAAAGTACTGCATGCATCGATTGCTGAACATATTAATGATGTTGAATTTCTTTTTAGTAATGGGAATCTGTTATTGAGACAGATGTTTTAAAGACCATACTTTTTTTAATGAACGAATAATAAATGATTATGGTCTTTAAAATATAATTTTTGATAATGGGATTCTGTTATAGAGATGATGTACTTTAAAGACCATATTTTATCCAATAATAACACAAGTCACATTGTATTGATTCATTTCTTTCATCTGTATTGAATGATGATGAATATCTTGCTCTCATCATCTGAAAGATCACCCAGATTAATATTAACGAAAGTCTGTTTTATATGCTGCATTGTCTGCTCCGATACTTAGGGGAAAAAGGCTTGACATGAAAATGTACCTAATTATTTATATATAGATAGTAAAATGATTAACATGAAATATCATTCAAATATGATCACATAATAATACAACTATAGACCTACATAATTATAACGTTAAAGAAAGAAAGAAAAAAATAATATAAGCCTAAATAAATAGAATTTATACTTTCAATACGCGTACTTTCTAGTATCATTTTTTTTTAGCTTTAGGCACTAAGGTCTAGGATATGCCGAACAGTGAACTTAATCACTCGTTAAAGTGGCAATCCCGTCACAAGACACACACAATATGCTCTACATAGACTAAGTTTCATTATGAGTTGTTTTGGTCGTGAGAAAAAATCCTGTTACTGTGACAAGAATTGAAGGACCATGGGTCTGGAAAGCAAGCATCTTAACAAATAAGCTATTAAACTCCACTCCATTCGTACTCTTAAATACGTTTAATAAAATCTGAGTATATTTTGAGTATTAAATATTAGATTGAGTCTACTGAATTCGGGCACTATTGAGAAACTAGTGTTTAAAGGATCTGTTAGAACGTACAATTTATTATTTCCTTAATATTTAATATTTAAGTACAATACGCCATTGACAAGATGGAACAATGCTTTATGAACCAGGCTTATAGAGTGGAGTTGTTGTTAGTTGTGAGAGAAAGGAATGAGTTGTTGTTAGCAGGAATTGAACCCAGGACCCTTGGAATAGAAGGCAAGCATCTTATCCACTAAGCTATTCAACTCCAATATAAACCGAATTATTTTGTTAGTATTGCGTATCTTCAAACACCAACTATTCCACGTTCAGAGGTCGATAGCTTCGCAACGTTGGGCCTAGAATTACTAAGTCATGGTTTTGCTAAACCTAGTGTCATCATCATCATACTTCTAATTTTGTTTCTTTGCAAACTTTAAATATCACGTTGTTGAAAGATAACACTTTAGGCCTTCGTAGATTGGAAAAATGTCAGTCAGTAATAAGGATTTCTCCCTTTCCAGTACCCCTCATGAAACAGCCTGTAGTGCATTAAAATGTTGAGTCTTTAACCCAGTGTTTCATGTTTGTTCAGGTTCAGTTAGCAGTGGAAGATGAAGGTTCTACAATTGCTCATCTATCTAATAATTTGTCCAATGAACTACCGGAATTGGTGCCTAAATGTGGCAATGCGCTATCGAGACCTTTTAATCAGCCCTCAGAACAAGCAAAACATCGTAATCCTGTAATCGAAGACGACTCAAAAGGATCGGATATACATAAACGTCCTATTGAAAGAAGCATTTCAAAAGGAACTTATCATAAAACAAAGAAGAACAATAGTAGTTCTAAAGCTAAAGCAACTACCCGACTCAAAAATATGAAGAAATTTGGACAATCAGGAAATAACACAGCTAAGACTGCTATTATTGAAGATTATTCGAAGCCTTCCTCGGTATCAGCATCAAACGATGGGAAGTCCTTCATTAATTTGGAGAAGAAAAGTACTGACGACTTAATTACATTGACTAAATATGAACCGATTCCTAGTTATTCTAAGCTTTCACAAATTCAAATTAAACAACCGAGTAGCTACACACAACTTGCAGAGACGACAGACAATCGCAAAAGCTTTAATATCGTCAATTTCCAGGACCATGATAAAGTTATTTATGAAGCTGAAATACAGGCGACCCATCCTAAACAAGTTGGCCATAACCCTGGCATAAACAAGGCTGAACAACCCAAAACACAAACAAAACAATTGGGCACTGAGCCTGCTCAATGTAAGTCCCAGTTTAAGCAAATACTTTTTAAACCAAGTAAACTAAAGTCAAAGCCACAAAACGTGGCCGACAAGCTTCCACTTCAGACGAATGTTGAGCACAATACCTTATCAAATGATACGCCGATGAATAGAAAATTATGCCTTCAAGATAAAGAAAAAGCGAATACCACAAAGAATGGTACCATACAAACTCACAATAGCACGGTAGGCCTACACCAACAAAACAAAGAGCAATATGAGTATGTGTTTATGTCTAAGTTTAAAAAATCACCAATTATAAAACCAACCCAAGTGAATAATCCAATATCCTCACAACATACACGCAGCTTTCCCTCAGAAAAGTGCCATCCAGACATTGGAATTAAAGCTGAAGAAGACATTACTGCTGAGATTACGGTTAAACTTGGACAGCTCAAGTTAGAGAATGGTAGCCCTTCAAAACATACGATTTCTAGTATGTCTAGCATCAAACCAAGGAATAGGATTAGAACGGAGGAAAATCAAACGAAAGAGGTTGAAACACAAGAGATTAGTAGTGTGGTTGCTGATGACAAGACTCAAATAAATAAGTGTCCAAGTCAAACTCACAAATTGCTAAATCCAGTGTCAACATTTTTATCTTCAAATAGGGTTTTACCGAATAATTCTGAATTACCAAAGACAAGCAAACTAAAATGTAACATTCAAAATAAAATCCAAAGAACACACCGTTCAAACCAAACAAATGATAATGTATTAAGAAGTGACTTGGCCAAAGCAAAGGTGCATCAAGTAGTTACAAGCACAAATGTGAACACACAAAGTACTGAAAAAAACATAAAATGCCCAATTAATCCGATAAAGAATGTTGCTGATAAAATAAGTGGTAAGCCCATGCGATGTACGTCAAGTATAGACATCAATATGCTGTCAATTATTGCATCCGACAAGCCTGAAGTGGAACCTTGTAAAATTACGACAAACACCGAAACTATCAAGCCAAAGAACACTAAAATACCTGAGATCAATAATACGCTAACTAAAGACTTGTGTCAAAATTCATCTAAAAGCAAATTTAATGTGAAGGTGCACCCAAAATTGGAAAATAATAACGAAGGAATTCAGACGTCAGCAGAAGAGCATGCACCCGAGAAGAAAGGAGGTGGTAAAATGCACATCAATAATGTAGGCCTATCAAATAATATCACGAAGGAAAAACAAGTACCTTTATCTCCGACGAAGCAATGTGATGTAAAAGAAATCCAACCCAGAACAGAAAATAAGAAATCTCATCAAAATGAATGTCAAACAGTTACAAAGATTAAACCCATATCTAGAGAGTTAAAATCAAAAATTGAGATGGAACTGATAAAATCTCTTGTGGCCAAAGAAATCCGTCATGATTCGTCGAAATTTCTTGCCAGATACACTACTAATGTGCCTTTGAAGGTCCATATTCATCAGAAAACTGAAAACGTTAGAGATAGGCCAAAAGCGGACATTCCAATGAAGACCGTTACGAGCAATGCAACTGTACAAGTAGCAAATACCGGAAGTGTATGCCAAACTAAAACAATACAATCAAACCAACATGAGGGCACAAAAACAACAACTACTACTATAAAGAAAGCAACGACAAACATCAAAGAACTGAGCAAAGTTGACGTATTAAGCCGTGAGAATCAACAGTCTGCTTTAAATGGGAACAAAACAGAAAAATCAAAGTTAACACTTTCTGCTTACCCAAATAAGAAACAAGACGCTGAAGTGATTAATTTCTTCAATAAAAGTGGTCGTTTGGTAGACGATATTGCTTCTGTACTTAAAGAACATTTCAAAGGGGGAGATGCTGCGCACGAGTTACTTGTGATTATGAATGACTTTACACGTCAAATACCAACAAATTCACGTTGTTTTATTTCGCAAATTGGTCAAAATGCTCAGCATGATTATTGGCCTGAAAAACTATTAATTCAAGGACCGCGGCGAAAAGGCCGATGCGAAATTGAGTTCGATATGAGAAATGAAAAGGTGGTCGCATCTTCTGCCATTCTCTACAGCAAACATTTGCAAAATTCATTACAAGGGGCTATTGATGGCATTTCCGAAAAGAAACCGTTCGATGTGTTTAGAAGAGCGCAGTTTAAACTTATTGTAAGGAAGACAGGAACAGAAAAACGAAATCGTTTTGCGTGTTTACCATTTATGTTTCCTAATTTTACTGACATTTCTGGAAAATATAATGAAGCAGTATCACATACCCATGTTTTTGATGAGACGACTAAGCTACTGTATTCTGTTAGAATATCAACACTACCGATAGATAATCTAATTAATGTTGACAATGGAGCCAAGACGGATACATTTTATGCTGTAAAGGTTTCAATTGCTGACACTATTCGTAAGAATGTCGTATGCGGTAGGTACGTCCAAGCTGATAATAAGATTCCTGTAATGCCAATGCCATATGGAAAAGGAGAATCATGGATATTTGAAGAAAAGGAGAGTGGCCGCCACTACCAAGTAACATATCGTGGTAAGAAAGAAGATATCAACGTTACAAAGGTCAAAGTTTTAAAAAGAGTGGTATTTGCAGAAGCAGAGTGTACGATATCTAGTAGAAATGCCAATGAAGGTGCTAACGAAGGAAAAATTGCAAAGACTAGCGTCCTTGATAATGTACCTGGAACGGACTTGAAAGACAGTGAAAACAAGAACTCAAATACTAGGGCTACCGATATAAACAACGTCACTCAAGCAGTTGTATCTGTTAAAAAGCAACTTGACACTCATGATAAAAAAGATGAAGAGCCAAAATGCATTGCAGATGCAGATCAGAAGAAAAAAAAGAAACCCCGTCGAAGAAGAAGGAAAAAGACTATTCTCCCACCACTTGCAAGCCCTAAACGTGAAGCAGACGACATTGCTGAAAACAAAGTGGAAAAAGATGATAAACCATCTGAGGAAGATGACGTAAAAACTGACATCAATGACGAGATTCATAGTGATAAAAGTTCAGACGACGAAGAAGATTGGGATTTTGATTTTGATTCGGATGACGAGTATTTTTGGCATCCAAACAAATATGACAGAACTCTAGGAGCCGAAAGATACAGATTGATTTCTAAACCAACTAAACGGCTGATAAAAAAATCTAAAAGAAGAGTGAGGAATAGAAACGGAAAGGTATATTGTTAAGAACACGATTTTAATAATGTTTTCATTTATTAATACCCCCCCCACCCCTTTAAGAGTCGTAACTACAATAATTAAATGTTCATATTTTCAGAAACTGCAACTTAATATCACACTGACTTAACTATTTAAAGTGCCTCCCTCACGGCGACAACATACTGCTATGAATATTTTGAATAATGTTATGTTTCTTGTATTGGTGTGTTAATATCCAAGGTCAAGCATGAAACGAATACACGACGTGTGTCGTCTGTATTGTTCAGAATGTTATTTTTTTTTATTATTATTATTTTTTTATTTTTTGTAATTAAGTGTTATTGAAATATATTGCTGCCATTCTATTTATACCAGCGTTCCGCAAACTTTTTACTTCACGGCCTATTTACGATTCCAGGCACCAAGCCGCGGCCCAGCAGCCCAGCCGCGCCAGGAACCAACATATCAAATCTTGACAAGAATTTTTGATCATGAAGTCTCCATGTATATACAATATTTTGACATCATTATCTGTTCTCTCAGTGATAAAATTTTATTGTATACAAATTAAATATTATTTTATTAAATAAATAATACCGTACGGTTAAAGTTCTCATGTTGGTGCATGCATAAGACGTAATTTCCTAAAATTTAGATATCTGAGATTGACAGACAAAATTCTCTATACTATATATGCTAATTTAACGAGTGGACTTCCTTGATTTAAGGATATATATATATATATATGTATATTGAGATACGCAAAGTTTAGTAGGTTAGAAGTTTAAAGGAGAGGACTTCCTTATGTTGTGGTCATATTAGACTGTAATAATATCATTAAAAACCATTCAACATAAAACATATCAAAATTATTAAGTTAAACTTTCTACTTCGGTGTATGAATATAACGTAATTTTGGGATATACATGTATAAGATTTAAATAACATTTGAGAATGTACTGAATATAAAATCTTAAATATTTTACATTTTAATCAGCAATCTATCAGAAATACAGAGATTGGTTATACTGTAAGGCCTTCGGAACCCCTGCAATACTAAAACTGGGATCCAACAGGCAGTGAATATTCCATTTTGATTTAGTGTAGATGTTTTTTACATATTTTTAATTTTATTTGAATTCTTTTTATTTTGTATGATTCATATGTTATATTTTCCACAGACAGATAAATGAATGCCAGAACTGATATTTAATGGGTTTCAGATTACTTTCTATACAAAACAGATATCATAAATCAATAAATCATCTATTGTCCGACTGTGTGCATTGAACAGTTGACGACGACGATGTCTCCAAATTCCCAACCGTAACTTAGGCTACGGGCCTCGCTTGACATTTCACATCAAAGAGCCTGTTAATTAATCTTGCACAGCTTCCTCCTCATCATCATCATCTTCTTCATCATCATAATTATTAATTGTCCATAGCAAAGTAAGGAAAACTGTGAATTCAAAGTGTATTCAATAATAGACGTCTCATAATGCACGAAGTGTATTTCCAAGAATCTAGAAAACAAAAACTTTTCGAATATCTAAAATTGATCTTCCAGCGACAAAACAAGCTAGCTATCTTCTCATGACTCTCCCAATATGGGAACCTATTTTTGTGCGAAAGCCAGGGTAAACTCTGGATCCGCGCTTGACATGTATATTTAATGCTTAAAAAGGTATATTTACGGTATATTTATTTATAGAAAATAATGTTGCATAACTATCAAGAATAAATATACAGATAAGGCTCCCGAGGGGGCATAGGCACAAAACCGCTTATAACTCAAATAGCACGCATCATCTGGCACTTTAGCAGCGTGTGCAAGCGACGCATTCGCTGTAACAATGAAGCAGCTTTATTATTATTATTTTTTTTTTCAATTTCAAGACGGCTTCGCGGCCCTCCAAAAATGTTTCGCGGCCCAAATTTTGGCCGCGGACCATAGTTTGCGGAACGTCGATGCGGAACGTCGATGGTTTGGTTTTATACACATCATTTTCCTCATGCAAAAATGAGGCTTTCGTTCTGCAGTCAACTTGTTATATCTTAATTTGGGTTTCTAAAGCCGGACACTGCGTCGTACGACGAATCCACATTTGCTTCCGGCTAGCGATAGACGACGCAACGCCGTCTGCTGATTGTCAGTGGCAATCTGAACGGATCCTCATTAAAAAGACGATCCATTGGGTTCGCGTGCGTTCTTCGTCGCGTTGCCGTCGCGTCGCCGTCGCACGCAGTGAGTTACCGGCTTTACGCAACAAAGTTTACTTGAAAAATCATAACGTTTCTAAATTTATTTATTTAGTGTGTGTTCCAATAGTTTTAATTATAGGCCTAACATAAGCCTAACATTATTATATACATACTTTCCATTTTCAGGTAACAACACAAGTAACAACGACGTTAGATGTTCGTTTCTGTGACGCTTGCGCTAAAGCAGTTTTTCCTCCATACCATCCATGCAAAATGGAATGTGACACAAACTTCTATTGTAACTTAAAGTGTTTTAACAGACACTGGCCTATTCATAAGAAAGAGTGCAAGAAAACAATCAAATGCGAGTGTGGAAAACTTCGATAAAAATAGAATAATACCTATCTATAATGTTATAATATATTTTTATTTATTTCATTTCAACATCACAAAATGATGAGATGCCGACGATAATATAAATGATAACCATATACAATGTTAGATTAGTATTTATTACTATTGCCGTTCAGTTTTTAAATTTGATGCACTTGATGTATTCTCATACTGCCTTTTTGTATGATTTTCAGTTACAAAAGTAGATAATGTGCCCGGCCAAATCTGAATGGGTAATTAAACCCAATTTCATTAAAATGTCATTTTTATTTCGGAAATTTTTTTATGTATTATAATTATAAAAATATAGTTATATATTTAAAAAATTGTTATGTAATATAAAATAGACTGAAATAAATGAATGTACTCGCTATCTGGAGTTTCATGTTTAAAAGCATTAGATCTCTGTTTCTATCTATTGCCTGGGTGCAGTAGGAAATTAGCGGGAAAAAAGTAAAGGAAAATTTACTTTTGGTTTTTCTGAATCAGCATATCATATAGTGTCTCAGAAAAAATCCCCATTCTTAGAGCTTGGGCAATATTTTTTATAACACTTTAAATTTTTGACATAAAATATCCTATTTTGGGCTAATTAGGATGGGGGTAGGGGAAACAAATGTATGTTTTTAGTCACTTTTACATATGCTATGTATATCAAATGTAACAAGAACTTCGCTAACTTCACTCTCGTTAAAAAATTTATTCGGAATAATGACGTCATCACAAAAAATTCCAAGATGGCTGCCATGAATTCTTTTTATTTTGTATGATTCATATGTTATATTTTCCACAGACAGATAAATGAATGCCAGAACTGATATTTAATGGGTTTCATATTACTTTCTATACAAAACAGATATCAAATAATCTATTGTCCGACTGTGTCATTGAACAGTTGACGACGACGTTGTCTCCAAATTCCCAACCGTAACTTAGGCTACAGGCCTCGCTTGACACTTCACATCAAAGAGCCTGTTAATTAATCTTGCGCAGCTTCCTCCTCCTCATCATCATCATCTTCTTCATCATCATAATTATTAATTGTCCATAGAAAAGTAAGGAAAACTATGAGTTCAAAGTGTATTCAATAATAGACGTCTCATAATGCACGAAGTCTATTTCAAAGAATCTAGAAAACAAAAACTTTTCGAATATCTAAAATTGATCTTCCAGCGACAAAACAAGCTAGCTATCTTCTCATGACTCTCCCAATATGGGAACCCATTTTTGTGAGAAAGCCAGGGTAAACTCTGGATCCGCGCTTGACATGTATTTAAAAAATCCCCATTCTTAGAGCTTGGGCAATATTTTTTATAACACTTTAAATTTTTGACATAAAATATCCCATTTTGGGCTAATTAAGATGGGGTAGGGGAAACAAATGTATGTTTTTAGTCACTTTTACATATGCTATGTATATCGAATGTAACAAGAACTTGGCTAAATAGTTACTCCTCACTCTCGTTAAAAAGTTTATTCGGAATAATGACGTCATCACAAAAAATTCCAAGATGGCTGCCTTGAATTTTTTTTATTTTGTATGATTCATATGTTATATTTTCCACAGATAACTTGGCTAAATAGTTGCTCCTCACTCTCGTTAAAAAATGTATTCGGAATAATGACGTCATCACAAAAATTCAAAGATGGCTGCCATTTTGGCGGTAAAACTCTTTTAAAATGTACATTTAACTTGATTGTTATCGAAGCAATTTCAAAACCATATATATCCATACACACACACAAACGCACACACACACACACACACACACACACACACATATATATTTGATGTGTATAAGAGACAGGAGGATCCCTTAAATTTAACTTT
>NW_022693412.1:188069-190650 GCF_011630105.1 Anneissia japonica | reverse complement strand
TTATTCATCTCTAGTTTTGCTATACTGTAAATGTGAAAACTGACAATAAACTTAGTTAACTAGTTACTCTTTACTGTCTTTATCAATTTTAATTAAAATGATCATAATGCCAATTTCCAAGATGGTTATTTTTGTAAGATTATTATATTGCTATTATTATTATTACTATTGTACAAAATACAATCTCATCAAAGCAATCACATATAGAATATATATAAATATTATTATTTTAATAGTAGTATTATGCTTATTTATTATTGTTGAAATCATAATAATATTATGTATATTACTGTATTGTATTTCTGTTATTTCAAAATTATATTTTAATATTAGAATGAATTACATTGTTAGTATTGTTACATTATAATAATATTATTATTAATATTTTTATTACCACTATTGATATCATTACTGTATTATCATCATCCGTTATCATCATTCTCATTGTTGTCTATTCATTATAATCATGCTTACTATCATCGATCGTTGTAATCATCACCATCATCATCATCATATCATACTCATCCATCGTCATCATCTTCATCACGAACTTATCAATCATCTATCGTCGTTATCATCATCCTCATAATCTTCATCCTCCTCATTCTTCATCATTTTCTTCATCATCATCCACATCATCATATTCCTCCTCATCCATAATCCTCATCATCATCAATGGCGTAGCCAGCTATTGGCACAGTTGGGACAGTCCCACACCATTTTTCCAATGGGTCCACAAAAAATGGTCCACATTTTTAAAAAAGGGTCCAAATTATGTAATTTTATGCATAAAATGGATCCAGATGCCTTATATTTAGTTAAATATGGGTAAAATTTAGGAAAATGGGTCCAGATATTTCATATTTTTGCGTAAAATGTGTCCACATTGTTTGAATTTACACGTAAAGTGGGTCTGCTCTGATACTGTCCCACACCGTTTGAAAATCCTAGCCATGGCATTGATCCTCATCCATCATCGTCACCCTCATCACCATCCTCACCAATCATTGTTAACATCATCACCATCACCCTCATCCTACTAATTATTCTCATCCATCATCATCCTTATTCTCATCATCATCAACCTCATCCTTATCCTCATTCATCATCATATAGTCCTCATCATCACCATTGTCATTATCATCCTCATCATCATCCTCATTACGATCATCATCTATCATCATCATCCATCATCATCCTTGTCCTCATCATCAACGACATCATCATCATCCTTATTAATCATCATTATCAATCATCATCATCATGAGGATGATAATGAAGAGGATGAGGACGACAAGAATGAAGATGAGGATGAGGGGCAGACGGGATTTTTCTCATCATTCGTCATAATTAACCTCATCAACATCATTCTCATCAATCATCCTCATCATTATCATTATCACGATCACCCTCATCAACGACCATTATCATCAATCATAATCATCATCATCCTTATTTTCATCATCATCAAACTCATCATCCTAATCCTTCTTATTATCATCATTATCCTCACCATCCTTATCAGCATCATTTCCTTCCTCATCATCATCCATCATCAATCATCATCTACCTCATCATCTTCCTTCTCTTCATCAGCCGCATCAGCCTTATCCTCCTCATCATCATTCTTATCTTAATCACCATAATCATAATCATCATTACCATCATCCTCATTATTATCATCATTACCATCATCATTTTCATCATTATCCTCTTCATCATCAGTCATTACCATCATCATGAGGATGATGAAGATGACGACGACGAGAATGAAGGTAAGGACAAGGGTGAGGATGAGAGGGATGATTCTCATCATTCATCATCATCATTCTCATCAATAATTTTCTATCATTCTCATCACCAACATCACAATCATTATCATCAACAACCATTATCATCAATCGTAATCACCATCATCATCTTCCTCACCATCATCCTCATCATCTTTCTTCTCCGCATCATCATCAACATCCTCCTTATAATGGGGAATATAATGAGGATGTGGATGACAATAAGGAAGATGATGATGATATTTATAATAATGACATCAGTATATTAGAATAACAGTACTAACGCTAATATTAATGTGAATTATAAACTATAATTTTTTTTAAACGCATAAGAATAATGATATACTATATTAATAATATTATAAAGTAACAACATAATAGTATACTAATGATGATGAAGAAAAATGTAGTGTAGAAAGATTAAATTTAAATAGGTAAACATTTCCTTTAATTTTGATTGTCGTTGTCTTGGAATTTGGTGTGTTGACGTCATCATTCCAAATTTGCTTGGGAGGTAGGGAATTCTTGTCAGACAGGTCTAGACTCCCATCGTCCGATGCCATGACGAGGTCGCCACACCACAAATGATTTGCTTATCCATATAACATTATTTTAATTGCCAATCCCTAATATTTTGTCTTAAAAGCAAAATTTTGGGCCATACTAAGCTAAAAAAAAAACCTCTCTCATAAGCCCAGGGATGTTTATCCCGGGACTCTGACCGATAGTCGGCCCTGTGTTTGGACCCGCTTTTTCAGACTCCCTGGGTCACTAATGAACGACTATAATAG
>NW_022693412.1:178060-183745 GCF_011630105.1 Anneissia japonica | reverse complement strand
TAGCCGTTAACACTGTTAAATTATATACATAAATCATCTTTCAACAATTTCTTTATTCATTTACTTACAGGACTACATTCGTTGCGAGTTTTGCTACACGATGTATTATTATGTCCTTTATTCGAACACTGTATTCACCTTTCTTTGATGATTTATGTATATAAATTAACAGTGTTAACGGCTACCTTGATTTATATTTCAGTGTATGCTATTATTTGTTTCTAGCCGTACTTATTGTGTAATGGAGTGTATCTGGTGGTATTTGAATCTGTTTAACCATGAAGCCTCCGTGGTCTAATGGTTATGACGTTCGCCTTGACAGCGAGAGGTCGAAGGTTCGAGTCCCGGTAGAGGCATTTTATTACACAATTTCTTTATTCATTTATTTATTTACAGGACTACATTCGTTGCGAGCTATGCTACGCGATGTATTATTATGTCCTTTATTCGAACACTGTATTCACCTTTCTTTGATGATTTATGTATATAATTTAACAGTGTTAACGGCTACCTTGATTTATATTTCAGTGTATGCTATTATTTGTTTCTAACCGTACTTATTGTGTAATGGAGTGTATCTGGTGGTATTTGAATCTGTTTAAACATGAAGCCTCCGTGGTCTAATTGTTATGACGCTCGCCTTGACAGCGAGAGGTCGCAGGTTCGAGTCCCGCCAGAGGCATTTAATTACACAATTTCTTTATTCGTTTATTTACAGGACTACATTCGTTGCGAGCTATGCTACACGATGTATTATTATGATCTCACTAGCCTGAGCCAATGAAAATGAAATATAACAAGTTAAATAGTATATAAAAGATGAATAAAAAGTATCTAGATGGGTGAATGCATTGATTAATAAAAAGTGTAATCTGTGAAGAATCCTAAATCTTTATTGACGCCATCTTGTGGGTATTTAATTTTAAGATCTATTTCAATTCGCAACAGCGTCTGTCGGTGAGGGAATTAAAACCTGTACTTACTATAATGAACTTAAGGTTAGAGATACAATGGTTGGCTTGGTTAAAATGCTTAGCTACAGAAAAGCCTAGTGTATTGTCTCTAATAGATTTTTTTTAATGATTATTGCATCTTATTCTAAATTTGCAACCAGTTTCCCCGACGTATATAGTATCCATACATTGGATGTAAACGACAGGCCTAGATATCGTTTGGTTTTGTTTCTTGTGATTTATGTGTTAAGCGGATTTAGGCCATCTTAGCTCATTTGAAATGTCATAATACCATAATATTGATTCTTTGAATAATACGTTTCACGTTTCAATCAAGGCCGTGGACATTCATACACAATTTTACAACCAACTGTCGATGGCTTGTTTTCCAAATGATGACATCTATAATATTAAATATTCGAATCTTTGCCTAGCTTTACTTCTAATCTAATTTCATCTGAGGCAACAAATGTAAATTTGTCTTATAGCTATATCTTTCAATTATTAATTTGTATTTCGTCGTTTCGAATGCTTTTAATTAATAATATAAATAATTGTTATCTTCCTATATATTATTTATTATGATTTTAGAGGTCTAACAGATGATATATAAGAAATTATATACATTTGTTAGCTGCTGGGCTAATAAAGTCTTGCTAGAGGACAAGACGTAATATTTGTTTCTTAAAGTAAAACAAAGAAAAGCTGTTCCTTACCCAGGTTACTTACCTTATACCATCGTCCGTGTGTTTGCTACTGAAATCGCAAAGCCTCTTACCCTGATTTTTAATTCGTCTATTTCTGAATCAGTTGTCCCTTCATCATTGACGTTGGCTACAGTTATACCCATAAAAAAAGTAAATGGTCCTGTTTGTATTGACCAAGTCAGACCAATTTCACTGACACCAGTCTTCAGCCGAATTTTGGAACACTTTATGGTCTCGTGGCTTAACTCGGATCTCTATAATATCATTGACAGAAAACAGTATGGTAATGTTAAAGCACTCAGCACTATTCGTTACCTTGTAGGTATTCTCCATTTTATTCTTAATGGATTAGAGAAACCGGACCATAAGGGTGCGGACTTTAGCTATTGAATGTAGTAAATCATTCGATCGAATCAACCATACTATACTTATTAATAAATTAATTAATGTTGGAGTTCAAAAATCTGTTATTCAGTGGAATTGTAAATTTTTATCAGAACGACAACGGAGGGTGTTATTTTATGGCATATTGTCTAATTGGAGCCCAATTGCATGTGGTGTTCCACAAGGCCGAAAGTCAGGACCGTCACTTTTTCAAGTAACGGTGAACGATTCTGCACTCGACTGCCCAAGCAGATGGAAGTTTGTAGATGACCTTACTTTAGCTAACATATCGAGGAAAAATGAAATTAATAATTTACAAGGTCATCTAAAAAGTATGCTTTAGTAGAACTCGAGCCCTTGTTGTTGAGCCTCTTACCAGCAATGACTCTGATTCAATCCGTTTCTGAATTAAAACTCTTAGGCATTACCCTACCCTTCAGTCTAACCTGAGGTGGAATACGCTTATCAAGAATATACGGTAGTGTGTAAAGCAAATCGTGAACTATATATGTTTGCTTAAAAAAATTAGTGCTCCTGAAAACCAATTGATTAAAATTTTATTGTCGCATATGCGTACCCTCTGTGGCATTTTTCTTTGACCGTTTGTCAAATTTCCGATATTGAGACTGTCCAGAATAGATTTTGTCGAATTGTGTTAGGCCAGCGGTATACTTCTTATACCGCCACCGTAAAAAGATTCAATCTGCATGGAATCAGTGATACAAACTGATTTGTAATTTTGGAGTGACTGTCCCCAGGCCATTGCATGAATATCTGCCACCTCGTCGTAACATAGCAACTCGTATAAATATTACATATTTTTATACATAAGATTATAACTTCACTCAATTGTCTTGTACGTATTAAATTAAATTGATATTTCCTTCATCTATTTTTGTATTAATTAAATTTTATCTCAATTTTGTAAATTTAAATAGTAATTTTAATGTTTATTCATATTGATCTATTTTTTAGGAATCAATTTTATCGTAAATTTGTTAATTTGACTTTAATTTATCATTACTCATGTACGTGTTGTCTTTTGTGATTTTTGTAATTTTTATCTTTGAAATTTGTATATCTAATACCTTTTGCATGTATATACTACCGTATGTTGTTTTGTGAACGTTGTTTGTTTTAGCTTATCTTTGTTAGATTGACGCAATTCAATTCAATACTGCAATGTAATTTTTTGTTGTTTTAATAATAAATCAGAATGAATGAATGAATTAATTAATATCTGTTTTGAATGAAAAAATAATAATTAAAAAAAATAAAAACATGTTAAACTAAATGAATCGTATTCCAAGGGGTTTGAAAGTGCAGTTAGGTTATTTCAATCTGGTAGTCTTTCTGGCAAATTATTTTTTACTTACCATTGCAGCTGGCACTTAATGAGCAATTTTACTTGCAAGGACTAATACACCAATTTCTGTAGGGTATGCCTTTTGATTTTGAGTATGCTGATGATGTACATTATGAAAGAGAGCAGAATGCACAAACCTCTAAGATGCTTAAATAGATAAATTGAACCCTTAGGGAATGATATTTATTTATTCTATGGAGCAAGTGAGTTAAAAGCTCGTAAATGAACATAAAAACAGTCAATCAAAGCATCACTGACCAAAGAATGACATGACATTCGAATCATATCAATCAACGGTCGCAACCCAGGTTTAAAAAGCCATAGGCCTAGATCATTCCCATAATAATTCGGGGGAAAACGCCCTCTAAACTTGGCCCGTCAGGAAAAATTTGGTCCGGGGAAAAAATCTGTCCGGCGGACCGATTTTGGCCTCATAATTACTTGCCAAATGTAGTCCACATAAGCCAAAATCAGTCCGCTGAAAATTACTTTGCTGCACAGCAGACTTGGAAATATTACGTCCGCAATAGGTTTTGGCGGAAAGAACAATTCCTAAGCTTTTACAGACGTGCATATGCTTATCTAGCCAATCACAATGATGTCCCTAGCTGAAGCCTTAATTTGCATACATCACCCTATATAAGAGTTTAAGATCGGCATGTACTTGTGTTGATAGTAGAGCCTTCGCGGTTAGTGAGCATTGGAATAAAGGAAAGACTTAGCAATGTACACGGACATACATTACCTCACATTGAGAGAAAATTTAATTTCATATTCATAACTCATACCGCCTCCACGCCTCATATATTTGGTAGAAAGAGGGTGGGTGGGTGAACGACGTGAAAGTGCAATTTTGAAATTTAACATGTAGATTCCGCTACGCTAGACACAGCACAGTGATTTCAAACCACTAATTACAATGATGTCCATTGCTGAGGCCTGAATTTGCATACATCACCCTATATAAGAGTTTAAGATCGGCATTCACAGTACAGTATTTGTGTTTAGTTGATAGAGCCTTCGCGGTTAGTGAATATTGGAATAACAGTAAGGAAAAACTAAGCTATATACACGGATATATATTACCTGTAGTTGTATTTTTAATAGTGTTACAGTATATTTGCTATGAACAATTACACACATTGACATTAAATTAAATTTCATATTCATAACTCATACCGCCTCCACGCCTCACATATTTGGTAGAAAGAGAGGGTGGGTGGGTAAACGTCGTGAAAGGGTTTTTGAAATGGAACATGTAGATTCTTATGGCGCTAGCCACAGCACAGTGGTTTCAAACCACCAATCACAATCACAATGATGTCCATCGCTGAAGCCTGAATTTACAGACATCACCATATTATATAAGAGTTTAATCATGATGTACAGTACAGTATTTTATTTGGCTTTTGTTGATAGAGGCTTCGAGGTTTTTTTGTCAGTGACAAGACCAACTACCATACCCCTTTCTAAATCCACGCCTCATATATTTGTTAGAAAGAGAGGGTGGGTGAAAGTGTTTTTGAAATTTAACACGTAGATTCCGCTACACTGATTTCAAACCACCAATCACAATCACAGTGATGTCCATCGCTAAAGCCTGAATTTGCATACATCACCCTATATTATAAGAGTTTAAGGTCGTGATGTACAGTACAGTATTTGGCTTTTGTTGATAGCAGAGGCTTCGAGGGTTTGTGCATGTGGAAGAATAAGGGAAAACCTAGCTAATATAGGCTCTAGAGTACACAGATATATACTAGTTGTAAAAGATAGTTTATTGTGTGTGTGTAAAATAAAAATATGTGTAAGTCAGAAACGTAACAGTACCGGTACTTCCCTGCACATTGCTTATGTTATATCAAGTCAATCTTATGTAGGCCTATCTTTCGTTTCTCATGCATGCATTTTGGGTGATGACCACACACACGATTATATATAGCTATATGGCATTCCAAATTATTCTGGATAAATTATTTGGCTTATTTATTGAGGCATGCCTCTAAAGTTTAGTTTTGGCCTTCCTGTTTACTTGTTTAGGCTGTTTATTCTAATCCCACCTAGCCAATTGTTTCTAATCATGCTTGCATGAAATTCTCACTTTATACTATCTGCATGAAATTCTCACTTTATACTATCTGGCTTTTTCAACCCTCACTCACTCGCCACTGAGGAAGGACTAGTGTTGTCCGAAAGCTCTGGTTCTATTTCTGGCTGTTTACTTACGTTTACTTTTTAGCTGTTGCTTATCATTTTTGTATCTCTACTGAGATCC
>NW_022693412.1:175256-177735 GCF_011630105.1 Anneissia japonica | reverse complement strand
TATTTACATTTCTTTGATGATTTATATATATAATTTAACAGTGTTAACGGCTATCTTGATTTATATTGTATGCAACTATTTGTTTCTAGCCGTACCTATTGTGTAATGGAGTGTATCTGGTGGTATTTCAACCTGTTCAACCATGAAGCCTCCGTGGTCTAATGGTTATGACGCTCGCCTTGGCAGCGAGAGGTCGCAGGTTCGAGTCCCGCCAGAGGAATTTTATTACACAATTTCTTTATTAGTTTATTTACAGGACTACATTCGTTGCGAGCTATAGATAGGTAAGCACTCACTGTGCTGTAATTGGTTGTGTACGAACTCGTATAGGTGTAGGCGGAGTGATTTAGGCTATCCAAAATTTGTCCAGGCCGGACCAATATTATCCAAGGAGGACTGATTTTGGGCGGCCAAAATCAGTCCCCCGGACAAATTTTAGCGGCTAAAATCGGTTCCCCGGACCAATTTTAGCCCGGACCAATTTTGGCGTGACAGGCCCAATACGTAAACATAAAAATAGCATTTCCCTGCTAACAACACCAACTAAAACGAAACAATCATACACACTGAACGCGGTCTATATGTTAGAATGACCACATCATTCGCCTAATTAATCTGCATGCGACAATACCACGTATGCGCCTGTCGCCCACTATCAGTCATGTCGCTTCACTGTTGTAAACAATTAGACAACTATTTCGTGCTATACGGTACCGCACGGAAATTCTAGTCTATTTTAACTCTGTTCCGCAAAGCTTACACATTTAACAAAAACACAAATGACAGATTTGTTATATAAAAAAAAATATAAGGCATGCGATACGGCTATCGGTGGCTGGGACGGATGCAGGGGGTGCAGAGAGTGTGGTCGTACCCCCTAAATTCTATTAAGAAAAATAATTGTTGTATTATATTGTTGATATGAATTATTGGCAAGATTTTTAAGGTATGAGATTGCAATTTCCTGGCACCCAGAGTTCGACATTCTCAAAATTTTCGCGCCTGTGGAAGATGTGGACTCTTCACGGACACATCGGCGCAGATCACACCCCCTCCCACATATTTTAAGGGGAAAAGGTTGGTCCCCATCGCTTTTTGGGAATCAAGAAGATATGTATCTTTGTCAAACATTTTCAATCAGCTATCATATAAAATTTTCTGCATATTCCTCTATCTTATTTTCTAATTCATCTTCATTTTGTCCACTTTAAGGTTTATTGATTGTTTATATCCACTGATCTATTTGTAATCTTGCTAACAGCAGCTTCATGTGATAAAATTGTGTACCAAATTTACCACTTAATAATAATAATAATAATAATATACTTATTCACTTCCTAACTTCGATTTTCTTACATTAATTTTGACTCTTTTAATGTGAGGGAGGGTGAGTAAGGGCAGCGGTGAACGATTGGACTTTAGTACGAGACTGCCCCCCCCCCCCAATAATAGCACATGCGCACTGAGCACGAAGAATAGAATTCAGTATACTATTCAAAAAGAGGAGATTACTTTACGTGTACTGATCTTGACAGGCGCTGACTGTGGCCGCCGTGGGTCACAAGGGACCTAATCCAAATTTGCTTTTATAAATTTCAAGGACCATATTACATACATTTACATTTATATTTCTTTCACTAAGTATCTTACTTTACAGAAACTGAGAATGTCATTCTTAATTGCTTGCTTGATACTCACTTTTCTCTATTCAATGTTCTCATGTTTCACGTTCCAATTTTGATATTATTTCTCATGGGGGTTTCACTGGATGACGAATTGAGAAGCGCCGTAACTTCTCTAACTTCCCTACTGAGTGCCACAATGATAGGGGCAATACGTTTTTGTCTAAAATTGATCATCGTTATATATCAAGATGTGTATAAGAGACAGGGGGAAAAGGTTGGTCCCCATCGCTTTTTGGGAATCAAGAAGATATGTATCTTTGTCAAACATTTTCAATCAGCTATCATATAAAATTTTCTGCATATTCCTCTATCTTATTTTCTAATTCATCTTCATTTTGTCCACTTTAAGGTTTATTGATTGTTTATATCCACTGATCTATTTGTAATCTTGCTAACAGCAGCTTCATGTGATAAAATTGTGTACCAAATTTACCACTTAATAATAATAATAATAATAATATACTTATTCACTTCCTAACTTCGATTTTCTTACATTAATTTTGACTCTTTTAATGTGAGGGAGGGTGAGTAAGGGCAGCGGTGAACAATTGGACTTTAGTGCGAGACTGCCCCCCCCCCCCCAATAATAGCACATGCGCACTGAGCACGAAGAATAGAATTCAGTATACTATTCAAAAAGAGGAGATTACTTTACGTGTACTGATCTTGACAGGCGCTGACTGTGGCCGCCGTGGGTCACAAGGGACCTAATCCAAATTTGCTTTTATAAATTTCAAGGACCATATTACATACATTTACATTTATATTTCTTTCACTAAGTATCTTACTTTACA
>NW_022693412.1:150896-174374 GCF_011630105.1 Anneissia japonica | reverse complement strand
AGATGTGTATAATAAATAATAATAACAGTGCTCGAATAGGAACATGTTGTAGTAATCGTATTAAGCATAGCTTCCCAACGAAAAGTTCCTTTATTTCAGTTGTATAAAAAAAGTATCTTCAGTGGGATTCAAACCTGCATCCTGTCGCAATCAAGACTAGTATCATACCCTTTAGACCACGGAGACCTATAGGATATAGGTGAAGATCTAACCCCCAGACACTTTCTCTCACACAACTGACTGAATCGCTCACATAGCCTTGGAGCTGTGGTTAAGCTATAAAATCTTGTACTGTAGGTAAAGCTTGTAGGCCGCAGCTCGGAAATTATAGTAAATAATATTCAAATCAACTTAAACACAATATAAGCAAATAGATAAATAATAATATTAATAATAATAATAATAATAATATTATTAATACTGTTCGAATTGGATCATGCTGTGATAATCGTATCAATTCGCTCCACTATGGGGAACCTTAAGTTAAATGAAGGGAGAGAGACAGTGTTCTTAGATTCGTAAAGATATCGTACGGCCTCTGGTCGAAACGGTATGACGCTCGCCGAGATAACGAAAAAGGTTGTCATTATTAAAATATTATTATTATTATTATTATTATTATTATTATTATTATTATTATTATTATTATTATTATTATTATTATTAGTATTAATATTTCGTGATATGTTAGAGAAATACAAGTATTACCTCCGCTAAGGAGGTTTATGTTGTCAGTGCTGTCTGTCTGTCGATCTGTCTTTCTGTTTGTTAAAAATATCACGCAAAAAACTAAAGATGGGTCAACATCAAATTTAGTGGAATGGTACATAAACATCAAAGAAAGACACCATTTAACTTTCGAAAAAGAAATGGCATAATAGAAAATAATGGAATTTTCCCGGTATTTAGGCAGAACGCAAGAAAACAATGTTTTTAAATACCGACAGACGATTCCATTATTTTCTTGAGGGTATTCTGTAGCACTAAAGAAATAATTTGCCTGAATACAACTGGCGATTAAATTACTTTAATGAGGTTGAACTGCAGTTTCGCCTATTATACACGGCCTGCATTTTGTTGGTACCGGTACTTTATTCAGGCACAGGGCGGAGGTATGCACTATATGGAGATGAGATACGTTGAAGATATTTAATATAAACAAATAGATACCGGTATAATAATAACAGTGCCCGAATACAAACAAACAATGTTATAATCGTACCAAATTTTTTTCTTTTCGAACCTCTCGCTATCGAGACGAATGTCATAGCCGGGTGTCATACCGTCAGACTACATGGACTTAATAAGGTATAAGCGCATATCTAATCTCATAATATGCTTTCTCTCACACAAGTGACTTCTACTCGATCTCACACTTGCAGAGCTATGGCTAAGTTAGAAACTATAACAGTTACATTTAGTGTTCTCAGAGATATTTGTAATGCATTCTTTGCAAGTTACACAATTACACTATAGCGCCATTCGTTGTTAATGCATGAGTAAGCTTTAATTAACAATTCACAACTCAATAAAGGAATATGCATGCAATAATTATGCCTGCATGTAAAATTTGTAATCATGTTTAGTTTGCGGTGTATAAGCGTGAATGTTGCAATGTTTGTAATTGTCTGGTTTCTTACGTATATTTTATTGTTCAATTGACCCTTTGTCCTGACCTTGGTTTTTCTGGAGGAGTCGATCTCTTGGAAAATAATTGCCTCTAATAATTTTGTCTGTTTCTGTATTAGATCATTCTGCTCGAATCGCTACTGTTTTCTAACATTATGATGAAAATAAAATTAGTTTCCAATATGCTCAACGATTAGACAAAGAGGCCACTTAGCACAAACGCCAATATTTTACATTAAAGTGAGTTTTGTGTATTCATGTAACCGCCTCATTCATTCACAGTATCAATAACTGCGGTCGCTCGTAAGGATGTAAGGTTTCACTTTGCGTTCTAGCCAATCAAAAATACATAAATCATATAGGCCTATGCTTTCACTTTTAACTTGCATTCAGAATGATTTTTTTTACAATGAAGAAACATCTGAACAAAAGAAACTGTTACTTTAAGCTTTGTCTGTGATTTATTTATATTCGTTTATTGTAGGTGTTACGTAATATTAAATGCAGTTACTTTATTATTGCCGACCCCAGTGTAAGCATGTTGTATGCTTACACTATTATTACAATTATTATTACTATTAATAAATAATTTTATATTTAAGTGTTTTAAACTATTGATCAGAATAATTAAATTTGTCAGTTTGCCTTTTAGAAATTCTCTGCTTGCTTGCTGTATGTATTTTGTTGTTTATGTATTTTTTGAGAATTTATAGGAAACAAAAATTTAAATGAAAATCGTAAATTACTGAAAATGGAACAACTACAATCTATTAAAAAAAAATTATAATAGGATTTATATCTTTCCTCACAACAACAGCATGATGAAGATGATAATGTTATAGATGGTCGTACGCAAGTGATCCCTCCGTTTATTTATAGTTACGTGACACAGCATATTGTTATGGCTAAATGTAGTTTGTGGGAGGAGGGGCTCCTTAATTACTTTATCTCTATGGTCGATAATATATTGCTCACGACAAAGATAGCCAATGGTAATAGGCTTATTCAATCCCTAAAGTCTCAATGATCTGTTTGTTGTTTTTATAATAATTATGAATAACATATTATTCTAAAATTGTATTTTCTACTGAATTTTAATAAATCTACTAAAAGCCTCGTAAATGATGATATCATGTGCATTAATGACCCTAAAGCAATTTATTGAATTTATTCTCAGACCGTATTATTATAAGTCTTTTGATCACATATATGTTTCGTTGGTTTTGATTTTTTAATTTACTTTGCATCATCATACAAGATCTGAAGTGGCGTCTGGATTTCCACGAGGGGGGGGGGGAGAAATCCGATTCCCCTAACGAGGGGGAAGATTCCCCCGAAGAAAGCAAAGTGGACGTGTCGAGCGTCGCCTAAAATGTTTCGAAAGCGGTACAGGGGGTCGAAGGCCCCAAAAATTTTGACAATTTTAGGCTTATTTAATCGATTTTAGAGTAACATGTACAAAATACATATAATGTCGCCACCCCAGTACAAAATACACGAAATACAAGGGTAATTTATCTCAAAGTATGGCTCTGTAACTTGGTGGTTTAGGCAATTACACTAATTGTTGGAACTTACACGTCTGTTGTAGAAATTTCAGTTAGACGGCCGCCTATCAAAATACCTATATAAAAAAATCACGAGGCTAAAAATGCACAATAATGGCGGATGTGATTATGTTATACAACAGGTATGTGATTCCGTTTTCATTCGTTTTCCCAAGATTACGATAGCTAAACAAGCATGGCACGAATATGTTTTGTTGTAGCTTTGAGAATTAGGGGTTAGGTGTCTTGGCAAACTCAGTCCCACCCACCTTGGGCGGAAAAAAAATTCTAGACCTAATTTTTCCGGATCCGAGAGCTGAAATTATTTTTGTTACAATGGGAAAATTAGAAGTCGGGAAAGCTCATTTCCCGCCATCTAGGAATCACAATTTTCCCGGGGGAGTACTCGACCCCTTTTCTTTTTTAGTGGAAAAATATGTATGCAACTACTTTCTTTTGTATGTATTTATACTGGTACACACATAATAGGCCTATTTACTGTAAAAAGTATGATAAAATTACCTGACCGTTTTTAAGAGGACAAAATCATTTTGCAGACTTATGAAAGTCATTAAAAGACGCATCAAAAGTCGAGAAAGCTTTTTTCAACTCATCTAGAAATCAACATTTTCCCGGGGAACCCGGATCCCTTTCCTCTTTCATTCATTGAGTCGTTTTCGAGAGGGGAAACCTTGAATTTTGAAGAGCTTAAAAGTGATCAGCCCAACCATAGTTGGGGGGAGGTAAGGAAATTTGTGATTATGGCACCTCTATGGCCGGAAATCGCACTCTAACACTTAAAATTTTAATATAATTCTCTTTATATTTCCATTAAAAGAAAAAAGAACAATTTTTTGTGGGGAAGGGGGAGGGGGCGTAGGGAGGCCTGCTGGCACCTAGAATCCGGCACTAGTGCAGTTGAGTGATGGTGTGTTTTCCTGCAGCTGTATTTGGATTATCACCCCTCCCCCCACTGGCGCCAAACCTGAGTTAAAAGAGACTGTGTGAATATCACCTCATTTCCATGGTATCATACGAATAGTTTGTTGTGGTCTAGAGGTACCGTAGGCCTATGACGTTTGTCTTGAGTGGGAGGGAGAGGATGCAGGTTTAAGTCTCACATGAGGTGTAGGCCTACACTTTCATCTGATAATTAAAGTTATGCTTGTGGTTCGTGTACCGTACTTCAAACAATTTGACAGACATAATGTTATTGAATTTTTTTTTTGTTCCACACTAAAAAAAAATAACAGCAGATGAATTTGTTTATGTTTGATAATGCGATAGGTCTGCGAAGATATATAGTAGGAACCTAGCCTTAATTCGTTATCAGACATTAAAACGGTCGACATGATATTTTCCGTTTTTAGAATTGACACTTGTGAAATATAATATTTCATTGGAATTATTTCAAATTTGGAAAAAAAAAATATTCTAAACCGAGATTTTGACAATTAAACAATCATATCTCAGGTCTACTTGATCGACCGCAGTGTGCGAGATATGAAGTACAAAAACTAATCTCATTAGAGAGGGGGCACTTTATTGACTGTACAGTATAAACTATACACAAAAGCGAGAGCATTCCAGTGGATGCGATCTACAACCTCAGAATTTGCCTAGTAACGAAGAAGTCGTCGAGAAAATGGTAATCTGGACTATGAGAACTAGTCTTTACTTTTCTTTTTTTTTGTTCTTTTGCGTAAAACTAAAATTAATACCAATATTTTCTATGGTTTATAATAATTAGAGTAATGCTGCTGCATATGCATTTTTTCTAATGTTTTTTCGGGAATGGGGATTTAATACAATGAAAACACTCCAGCGTGATACTCAGATATCACATTGTTTAGTAATTTGGAGCACATACATCAAGACGGCACCGATCCAGTTACATTACATGTTGTGATTTCAATATAGAAAAACACATGCATTAATGAGACGGATGAAATAGGATCATTCACAATGGTGAAACTGTCAAATTATAATTATAATTATATTATAATTATAATATAATTATAATTACAGTATATAATTATATTATAATTATAATTACAATTATAATTATAATTATAGTTATTTTTATTATAATTATTATTATTAATCATAAATATTGTCTCGACGTTTCGGTGAGATTTCTCTGACCGTCATCAGGAGATGACTCTCAGAGCAATTCAGGATCCTCCTGATGACGGTCAGAGCAATCTCACCGGAACGTCGAGAAAATCAACGAATAGTTTTAATTCAAAAACCATATTATTACCGTACAAATGTTTTACCGGAGGTTTTATGATTTTTGTAATTGATGCAAACCTTCAGGAAATATCATCATCATCATCATAATCATCATCATCATCATCATCATCACCACCACCATCACCATCACCATCATTTTCATCATCGTCATCATCATCATCATCACCACCACCACCATCATCATCATCATCATCATCATCATCATCATCATCATCATCATCATCATCATCATCATCATCATCCCTTTTATTTTGTTTAATTAATCCGATTTTAACTTGTATTCAATCCAATTCAAATTTTATTTCAGACATCCTGTACAAAAAGTACAGACATTTGTAAGAGGTGGGATTAATCAGAACCGTAAATATTTCGACTCAAAGAGCACATTTAGCCTATAACAAATGGTCAAAAACAAGCAAGTTACTAGTGGCAAGCATACACTGCTTAAAACTAAAAAGAGACACACAAACGTGTTCATGATAGTACCTGTAGGCCTATGTTGTTATTGACGAACATACGAAGCACTTGTGACGTGGTAGTCCTAGAAACATTGTAACGAAATTGATCTAGCATACCTGCGTGAGCAATAGTATATTGGGCTGCAGTTTTTATTGTAAAATTCCACTATTTTCAAATGTGCATTTATCAGTTAAGAGTTTAGACATGAAAGCAACCTGATTATCATTAGAGCTAAGAGCTTCCACACACATGTCAAGAAGACATTTAAAAAAGCTTTAAAATAACAGACGCTAAAGCTATTCAAGTTTCGTTTTCATTACTGGCCTGGGAGAATATTTTACAAAAGGAAAATATAATGTTAGATTCAATCAGGATTTTCATTATTCATTCAATCTCTGGTAAATTAAATCTGTCACTTGAGAACTAAAGTAAATAACATAATAATAGTATGTGAAATTATTATTTGAACTGCGCAACGTTGTTATTGTGTTATCCTTTATAGCAAAATTAAATTACATCATCCGCCATCTGTTCTAATTTATTTCGACTCATAAATTTAACTGTAAGCCTATTAAACTTGTTTGAGCTCAGTCGGTAGGCCTACTGCAAGAGTGGAGCAGGCTTAATATTTTTATTGTTATTATTATTATTATTATTATTATTATTATTATTATTATTATTATTATTATTATTATTATTATATCATATTAATAATAATGATAGGCCTATTATTTTATCATTGTTATTGTAGGCCTATCATTCTTAATGTTGTTTTATTATTATTATTAATATTATTATTGTATGGAATATACTAATAATAATAATAATAATAAAAATAGTATTATTATTATTTTATCATTGTTATTGTAGGCCTGTCATTCTTATTGTCATTTTAATTATCATTGTCATTTCCACTGCTATTATCATTTTCTTTAATATTGTATACCATAAGAATGAAAAAAATTACGATTCTGATATCGATAAAGATAAATGATAATATATCTTGTCTTCCCTATCATTTTTTTAAGTAAAAGAAAAAGGTAAAGAAAAATGTTTAAATGTCAATTTTAATGTTTTAAACATCAGGAATACAAAAGAAATATTAGGCTACTATACTATACTATATAAATACTATACTATACTATACTATATAAATACTATACTATACTATACTATATAAATTATGTTCGACAGCATTTTGCAGAAAAATGTTGAACGAAGCATTAGACACATTTCGTGTGAATTGTACACATACAGTATGCCATAAGTGAAGAGAGTTCAATATTATTTGTTCCTGTACTTATTCAATTTAATACAGATGAGTTTAATGACTTTATCCATGTAGTTTTACAATCTACAGCTTATTATTACAGTAACATGTACTCCCTCTTGTGCAACTTTTATGACGAATTTCCGTGGTTTTAAGAGAGTAAAATTCTACATTTGAATTTGCTTTAATTCCAGTAGGATTCATTTTCATACATGTTATTATATGTGAGTAAACTGAGTTTACTTTTTTTTATATGCCTATAATGTGTTTCTTATCCCATGTGTCAGTGTGTTTTCATTCGGTTATTGCAACATCTTCGTATGTAGCCACACAAATAATGTAATTCAATACGTAGGCCTATTTAATACAACCTGAAGCCTGATTTTTATTGTGCAGACTTCTCATTATAAAGACATTTTTTTTCAGAACCTAAACAGGATTTAGGAAATGTACTGAATACTCAGTACGTTTGAAAACAATTGCGAAAAAAATCGCTAGTTGTTCTCGGGTGTGACTCGAACGCACGATCTCCAGATCACTAGTGGCATCATACCTCAGACCATGCACCGAGCTTACGCCTGATGACCAGGGTTGAATTCGAGTCCAAGTAAGCAGCCGGTAGTACAGTGTTGATAGTAATTGTTATTGTCGTGATGGAATAGACAATAACTGGATTTGCGTCAGGAGAAACATGTAGAAGTGTAATTTTGCCCTACCTGACGTTGAAATGTACGTTTGAAAACAATTGCGAAAAAAATCGCAAGTTGGTCTCGGGTGGGACTCGAACCCACGAAGGGAGGATGAAGCCTAATGGGAAACCCTGCTAGGATCGAGGGGGCAGAGCTCATGCATTTTTGATAAAATCTTATTTAATCGATTACTAAAGATGCATAGGCCTATGTAATAAACGGTTTTAAGGGTGGATACAGGAAGTTGAAGACTGAGAGGGACTTCTCACAGATGCGGAAGATACCACCTCAGCCTCACCATGGTTGGGAATGAGGGAGAAAATTTATGATTATGGTACCTCCAAATGACCGGACTCTTATACAATCTGAATATCATTTTCTTTTTTCTTCAAATTTTTTATTTTGAAAAATTTAGGACTGGTCCTTTTTGAATCGGCCATTATCAATGGTGGAACTAGAAGTTCGAAATAAAGGGGGCAATGAACATACTTTCGCAGATTGAGCGTCTATAACACCTCCACCCTCCCATAGTTTCGGGCACAGGTACGGTAACACAATTTATGATATTGCCGGATGGCCGGAAATGGCGCTCTCAGACCTAATTTTGAATATGAATTTATTTTCTTTTTTTAAATAATTTTGACAAATTTAGGGGAGAGGGGTAGTAGAGGATACATTAAATGTCATCCTCACATTCCTTCGTCGCTGCTGCTGCTGTTAATGCTGCTGTTAATGGACGTTGGCTAAAGGATCCCGATTCAAAATGTCCAACGGTACATACGAAGGTCTAAATCCGCGCCTTCTAGAATAAATATGATTTTAGAGAAACTTAAAAGAAATATGAGTTTATACGCGGTGAACAATGGTCGAGCGGCCCGGACCCCCTTTAGTGAGAATTCCAGGATCCACCACAGGTGAATCATTGACACGCAAGCGGCAAGCAAACCACTCAAATTCCTCAAAAGCAGTTAAAAGTCGTTGGTTGTACGACAATTTAGAGGCATTTTTAGTTGGAAACTGCTCTGATTAGTCAAAAAGGTTAGGTGGATGGATTCCTAAAATGAGAATGTGAGTTTTAAATGTAAACCCCTTTAAAATGTAGACCTTTGGTAATTTTAGAAGGGGGAAGGAGGGCACCCCCTGCATACAGGCCTGCACATGATACAAACGGGAGAAAATTATTCAAACTATCAGGACTGTACAGTAATTTTTTAACTTCACTCGTTCATCCTCATGAATAATTCTTTGCACAATCTCACTGATTTTACAACCTTACGCTTTTAAACTGTATCACATCAGAAAGTTCTGAATTGCATTTTATTGTAATTGAATGTATAACCAATGTATTTATCCTTGTATTGCCATGATATTATGCAGCCTATTATCTAAAATATAATTCAGTAAGCCGTTACACACGTCATAATGTGTGAAATCCAATAAAATAAGGATTTTAAAAAATGTCAATAGAATACAATTCAATCAAATTAACAATGATATCTAAACGCTTGATAGCAACTAAGTTAAAACATTATTTATATCTATACTATTTTTATATTTTTATGTATTTTTTAACATTAGGAGAAACATGTTGTATTGTACGTAACAATACAAAACAATATATGTCTAGTTTTATGTTACCTTTTTACTTCTTATAACATGTGCTTTTTGCCACTGGCGGTTATAGACACTCTTGTGTGAGCTATGACTCAAATGTGTGTTATTTATTTTGCTCTTCAATTTTTGTTTATAGTATTTGCTGAATAATAATAATAATAATAATAATAATAATAATAATAATAATAATAATTATTATTATTATTATTATTATTATTATTATTATTATTATTTGTTTGTTATGGTTGTAATAAATATTATTGTTGTTAATATTTTTATTTGTATTATATTGATAATATCACAAACATTTTGTTGATTAAAAACAACCTATTTTTCTGAAATGTTATAGAGAGATTGGTAAACGTAGGCCTATTCTAGTTTGGTAATATACATCCACTTATCTAATATTCATGATTTTTTGTCTACATACTCAAAAGTAGACGTTGAAACAATTGGATAGCTGTTCATGTGACAATATAGTCATACTAATAATTATAAATCATACAATATAGGCCTCGGTACGGTACGTGTTAGAAGATGCAGTAGCATTCGAGCCGTTATTAATGAATCCTTGTGGAGTACATGCATGCCTTACTTTCCCGCTCACTCATTTTTATGAAAGTTGTTTGAAGACTGTGTCGATTAATAAAGTATTATTATGACGAAGTAATGTGTCGTCAGTACGCGTGCTTATTTTGAGCCAATAGGAAAGACACTATCACGGATCGTGATCTAGTTCGCTTGAATGCTTCGGTAACGTTTAAAACAACCAATTAGATGCAAACCTCTTGCAGTGATACAACCAGGTTATGCTATCAGAACAGCATAATATAGAGAGCATACACAACGTAACAGTTTAGTAGGTTTCTTCCTTCACACAGCGTATAAATCTGAATGCGATACACTGTGTTTATACCTAAATTACGGAAGTTATGATTTTTCTTATCTTTTTCTGTCTTTTGGTGTTGAGTTACCAATTGTGTTTGTCAGTTGGAGCAGTATGTAGCAGCAATGTATCGAGAAATATCGACGGTGAGATATTAATTGGAGGAATATTTCCCCTTCACGAGCGATCTGATGTGAATACCTCATGGACGACAGGGCCACCTACGGAAACATGTGTTGATTTTTACACTCCTTACTACATGGCGGCAGCTGCCGCTAGATTTGCAGTTCTGGAGATTAAACAGAAAAGGTACATTGATTTAGGGGATTTGAAACTCGGGTACAATGAACAAGAGTTTTGCAACTCCCCTGTGTCAGCGGCAGGGGCTACATTAAACTTGACAAATAATTCTAAGGTAATAGCGATCGTTTCTGGTGCTTTATCTAGTAGTATGATCACCATCGGACCGATTGTTGCGCACTATAGCATCGCCACGATTGCAACGTGGGCTACCAGTGAAATGTTAACAGACAAGAACATCTATAGGACGCTTTTCCGGACGGTATCTGGAGATCAGTCGCAGTCATTGCTTCTGGCACAGATGGCTGAATACTTCGGTTGGCAATGGGTTGGTGCAATTGGTACTGACGACACGTACGGACGGAACGGGCTCCGGATGTTCATAGATGAACTAAAAGTAAAAAACATTTGTGTCGCATTTGAAACGTATCTACAGGTTACTGGTGGGAAAGAGGAACGGGATAAATTCCTTGAAAAACTGAACGCCTCGACAGTCGAAGTTATCTTCTTCTACACTACAGTTGACCAAGATTTAGATGATTTCTTCCAGACAGCGGACAATTTAGGAGTATCGCGTAAGTATTTATACTCAAGTAATGAATAACACATCTCATATTTTCTTTTTCATGGCATGCATTCATAGACCAAGCCCAATATTACTTGTTTGAAAAGGTATGTTTGTGTTAACTTCTATCTATAGGCCGTGAATTAAGAATGTATTTAGGCCATTCTATTAGTAAAACGAGTCGTTATCGACGTAATTGTTTGACGTAGTTGAGTGCAAACTGTCACAATTATTTTAATAATTGAATACATGAAATCAATATATAATAAAAATGAAATAATAATAGTGTAATTGTAATAATTATAATGTAAATTTTAATTAAGTTGAAACAAAAAACAGAAAAAATATGGTAGCATTACTATTATTATTATGATCATCACCACCATCATTGTCATCGTCATCATCATTATTATTCTCATTATGGTTGTTAATATTGAAATAATCATTATTGAAACATATATTATTGCAATTATTATTAGTTTCACTAATGAACATATAAATAATTGCTTGTAATGATAAATGAGGGTCATTAGGACCTAAGTTTAGTGACGTCCCAACCGTGTTTATTGTCCTTTATTTTTGCGGATATAGGCCAAATATGACTAATGTAGCAATAAAGGAAATTAAATTGAAGATTTTAATTATGAAATCGAATTGAATGATAAATTCCTTGAGATAATATGTATTGATTTATATGACAACTTTATCTACATCACATTTAAATACCGTTTCTTCTATGGAAAAATCAGTCAGCTCCGTGTTATACCAGATTTACACTGTGCAATTTGTATATTTAAATCACTTTGACCTTGGTTGATCAAAGGCTCAATAAAGGGTGTTCTATTCGATAGGGCCTATAATTAAATAACCTGTGAACCGGGTGCTAAATTCATTGGATACATGGATAAATAACACACTTTTCATATTAATATTCTTCACGAAATGTATTTTAAATACCAACATCGCTTTGTCTTACTACGTGATATATAATATAGCGTTCATTGTAATAATGCAACCGTATATGGGTAATGGATAAATAATATACAAATCGATTGCGCT
Organism: Anneissia japonica; assembly: GCF_011630105.1. Taxonomy (NCBI): domain Eukaryota; kingdom Metazoa; phylum Echinodermata; class Crinoidea; order Comatulida; family Comatulidae; genus Anneissia; species Anneissia japonica. Next base: position 162,100 of record NW_022693412.1, on the reverse strand, counting down.
GAATGTTGTTATTCGATACCGTTCTGCCCAAACTCGGAATTCTAAATCGGAAGTGGTTTTGTTTAATACATGGCGCGCCTAGATTAAACTGTCTTATCACTTTCTGAGGGGTGTTCACTACAAGAAATATCTGTCTTATAAAAATATAATCGATAATATGAAATTTATTTATAAATATAATTAAAAATATCAAATTGTAGTAGGTGTCTTTTCAGAAAATTGTATCTATCCGCAATTATTTTCTGTTCCGACTGAAAGATAGGCCTTTATACCGTATAGAGGCATAAGCCTATTATAGGCTATAATAAAGTGATTTTTCTGAATAAATCACAAAATTCAATATTTGAATTCAAATAAGTCTTTCCTAATAGCTTTGTATCTCCCAACAATTACCGACCGTCATCATCTTTTTACTGTGCTGCTTCAATAACTGGGCTAGAGAATAACAATGCTTACGCACTGATCAGGTTACCTAGGGTAAATAATATAAATAAATATAATAAAGGAGCATCCAAACCACACTGCCATAGAGACAATTACAGACGAAGTTATTAAGAAAAATCAAGGGAATAATAAGAATTGTTTTCCAAAAGCCTCTGAACCACTAAATTCCCGGACTAGCCCTTTATTCCAATTGGAATGAGTAGGTGTGCCTACCTATAGAGTCATAATGTGATTCTTTTTTTTTAAATATTTAAATCACACATTTTGCAAAGGAGCCTCAAATTTCACTAATATATCAAAACACAGCTATCATTAGCATCACAAAAATAACTGTTATGATCGAGGCATTAGTTTACAGGAGATAACATAAACATTTTAAAGGCCTTCGTCTCCACTTATCATGTATTCACGAGAGACACCCCCCTCCCCCACACACACACACAGAAGACGAGTGATCATTTGTTTAACTGTAACAGAAGGGGGTGGTTAGCCACCCTATTCATTCCCCTAGATCCGCCATTGGCATCTAGTTTCTGATTCGTTCCATTGACAACTGAACAAAATAATGCCTAACATAAAGGGATTATATACGGTATCCGGATTACACAGTAAAATATCAATCACTAAATCCAATTGAAAAGTATATTAAAATTATTTTAAAATACAAATCTTAATAATAAACTATTGATTTTGAAATCTTTGGAAGTTGTTTCTCAAAACCTACAGTACATGATTGCTATCCGATGAATTATATGCATAACTTTGCTAACACTCAACCAATTTCAATCAAATAAACACTGTTTTAAAGAAGTAGTAAGTAACTTTATTGCTTCTCTTTTATAACAGAATTTATGTTGAATCTGAAAATACCAAAAACTCAATTTTCAGTTTTTCCGATAGATGGCTGGTTCTTCCAGAGCCAGTCACAAATTGTTGCAACAACTAAAAGTCCTTGGTGAAAGCTAGAAGCCTGAATTAGAATCAACATTTAAATATTTTACAAGAGAAAAGTCCTTTGGAGCGATGCATCAAGCACGGCAATACAGTAGTTCATTTCATTGTATCTCGTGTTAAGTCCAAGCAGCTACTGTGAAATACAGTACAGGCCTTAGCAAACCACTTTTCAGAAAAGATTTTAAGCTGTAAACATATTATGTATACAATATATTTAGGTGTATTATAAAAACAAAGTAAAAGTAACTATCATTCTTTATTCAGCATATGAAAAACCTAAACCTACACAAATTCCAGGTCATGTTCTACATGAGCACAACATTGCAGGAAACAAAACAACATTCATAAATTTACAATGAATGATAACAAATCAAAATAGAAGGTAAAATTTAAAAATATGAGAATAAAACAAATTTTTTTAAGTCAGATTACAAAGTGGTCAGTAGAATGTTGTCAGAATTTTAATGTTTTTAAAATTGAGCTGTTTTTCCAAGCTGGGTTATATGTAAGGTATTTCAGATGGTATAACTGGAAATTAGTGCTACAGTATTTCTGCTATTCTTAGTTTATTTAATTATGCGTACTTTAGTGTAAAATGATTTTAAGAAAAAAATTAGTACTGTATAGTATTAGTATGAAAAAACAATAGTGCAAACAATAATAATGTAATAATTATAATAAAACAAAATATTATGTTAACATGCAGGCTCTTGGTCAAATGAAGTATTGTATGTCCAAGCTATTGATTTTCTCATGTTAGACACTCCTAAAATCATAAAAATTCAGGACAGTGCTAAAGCTGGTGGTAATATAACTGTATATCCAGCAAAAATTCTCTAAATTTTCTGAAGAATAAACAGAGGACTAAGTTTTTATAACATGGACATTTTGTGCAACTAACAGATGTTGCTATTGGTCGCCCGATCATGAGTTGCATTAAAAAGTGGAACGAACAGCTAAACAAATCACAATAGGCAAATACATAGGTACTGTAGCCCCACTGCATTAAGGTCAACAATTATTAATCACTATTTTCGGAATATGATACAATTATAATTTACCATTATTTTAAAAACTTATCAGTAATACCTGTCCAAAGACATTATTTCCTAATTTCAAACCGATATTATATTTTATTGAAAAGCTATTTTATATCAATTGATTTACTACCCTTGCCGTCAGAAAATGTATTGTATACATTTTGACCAGCAGTGATGTTAATGGACGCATACATTAAACAAATTCGGTTCATTTCGACAATACATTTTTTTTTTATAAGAACCAGTAAACTTTTACCCAGGCCGACTTCAGACTCAAAATTATTTTATTTTACACACTTATCAAACTTTGAAAATGATTATTGTACAGGCTCTGTATATTACTGTACTGTATCATAAAGGGTATTACATAGTCACGCCTACACTACACATTAAGGTAGTACAGATAACATTTGTTGGTTTTTCTAGTTTTTAAAAACAAAAATCTCATTTGACATTTTGCCTCAGCCTCAATTTGTTCTTTATTTTTAAGCAATTTCAGTCTCGGTGTTCTTATAACATGAATACATATAACAAAAATTGTAAGTGTTAAAGTCATGGACTTTCCTATACAGTTACATTTCCTAACTATTAAAATTAGGCCTATAAATAATTTTAAATTTATTTTGTATACGTTTGTTTAAGTCATCAGAATATTATAGTACAGATGTGCTTGTTGATTCAAGATATTTTGTTTGTTTTACATTAAAGAAAGTACATATCTTCACATTCTCCATTATTTGTGTTAAAACATATCTTTGTTCTCTGTGAGCACTTGACGATGTGATGTAGTCTGCTGTTCTTGGTTTGTGGCACACTAAACGGAATTTCATTAACACGATCAGTTGCACGCGGCTCTCCGCGTAGAGTTCTTTATGGAATCTGCCTTGATGGAATGGCGTCAGCCGAAGAGCGTCGGCGCAGTGTTTGCCTGGCTTAAGGAAACTCACATTTTGACTTAAAACTTGTCAGTAATCCTCACGCTGAATATATGTCACTACATAATTACACACTTACGACTGACAATCCACCCGACTTGACGTGACACCTAGGCCTACATGCTTTACAGTGTCAAAATTCATTGTTTGTATTACTGTTTGCAAAAGTCTATTGAATTAAACAAAAACATAGCCTACTACTGAATAATTAAAGTTCAATATAAATTCTCTACCTCTAGCATGTACATGGAGATGAATATATACCATGTAACAACTTAACAGCATAAAATAACTGTGTACAAGTGGTTGCTTAGATAATATGGACTCTTTGGCCATGACATTTCTTACCTTTTGCCACATTTTCAAAAACGTGTTACCAACCAAGAATTTATTTTTTAGCTACAGTGAACTAATTTCTAAAGTCATTTATTCTATTCACCTCAAAGTGCACATAAAACTGATCTATCAACTAGAGTATTCTCCTTCATATTATTCAAGACGATCTCAAATTCAAAATAATTAATTAGGCCTACGTTGTCTATTGTTCGTCATTGTAATCATATTCACCAAATGAGCCTGTAGATGTACTGTAGTAAATGGATCAAGTATTGGGTAAAGAAATTCAACCACCGATCCATTATGATCTCGAACAAAAACTAGAAGTGAAATTACACTATAACGGTTAAATTCAATATCGATTTTTACAATAATTATGGTGGTAAATGATTGACACAATTAGGACGACTTAAGGTCTTGTTTCTTAAAGTAGGTCTCAATAAAACACTTTGATTCATGACAAATTTATTATTAACATGTGGACACTAACACCAGCGCATTGGTTTGTAAAAGTGACGTCGTTGAGAATACACTAGAGGTAGATGGGGATGGTTTTTTCTGGAAAACACTTGCAGTATTTCAGAATTATTTAAGTACCGGTATCTCATGAGTGTGGCCTACTGTATACTGTTGTGACTACAGTACAGTAAAGTGACTACTGTACTTAGCTATGGATTTGCAAAGTTGTTTTGTGATTTTATCTACAACAATGTGTGTCTTATGAAGGCTGATCAATTAGGTAGAATATGCCTGATCAAATGTCAACTCTAATGATTCAAAAATAACTGAAGAAAAGTAGTAGTAGGTTGTGTTTGCCGTTGACAAGAATAGTGATGCAACCCTACATAAGCGGTTAGTCGAAATAAAGCATTACTGCCCTTTAATAACAATTTAAACTCCATGATTAATGTAAATAATGCTGCTAGTTAACCATCCATTTGTCGCAGTGAATAATGATGATATGACGCTCAAGGGTGCAAAGTCAGATTGGGAATTGATAATATTTTAGTCTCATAAAACTACTGGAAAAAGAAAATTTTCTTGAGGGACGACATGCCACTGAAAACTACCAAAACCTTGCCTGTTTCATATGACTCAGATTAAGATTCAGATTTATTGATCAATCACATAAAAAAATACATGAAATTGTTTTCCTGTGTTGTAATATACACATAAGATTTATTAGAACATAATACATAAAATCCATTAAAACATTCTATAAAAAGATCAGTGTAATAAGAAGATACAAAGGTATTACATACATCGCAACAACATAAAATGCATAAATATTTAAAAAAAAAAGTTATATAAAATGGACGACAGAGTATATAAACTATTAAAAACATAGAGTAGGCCTTATAATAACAACTAAGGTAGTAACTGTCTTCCATTTGTACATTAAAAAACTTACCTACTGAATTTACTATTATAGAGAGTGATTTGCACTTGAGAGACAAGCATTTAAAGTCGGTTTGTTCGAATTTTGAGAGGAGCCTAATTTGAAACAAAATGGTCTGAAACATAAAATAGCAACTGAAATAGTTCATTAGTTTGGTCTCATAATCACAAAATTCAAAAGGTATAAAGGTATATGTTTATTTTGAAGTTAACTTGAATTCTTTCGCTGCTCATGTTTATAGAAAATTATAGCAGTGGTACATCTGTTGTTGACGCATCCTCTACTTTACAGTCAGCATTTGGAGCTGTACCGTTCCTTTTTAGTAACGAGAATACAATACGCCTTTTGACGGTTTTATGCATTGACACGAACATGAATACCCTCTATATAATGTGTCTATACCGAGAACCATCATGATATAAACCGATCAATGGTGATCATTTTGATGATGAGCTTCATGAATTCTGTAATTGAAAAATATTTATAGCTGTTTTTATTGTCCAGATGTTTTACATTAATTTATAAGCACATTGAAGCACGTTGATCCTCTTGCTGACTGAGCGTTATTGGTACGTATGTTTACTTTATCTAAAGATTTTCCACTTGCTTTTAATAATTAGTTCAATCAATTCTGCTCATATTATAATGGCAATGACTAATTATCTCACCGAACATATCCGTCAAAACCGCTTGATAATAAAATACAATAACGATACATGCGTTTGGGTACTTGATAGACGACTTCGGTGATATATCAAATAGAACGTGTTTTTTATTTTTTGAAGGCAAAAATATCCGTTGCAACACAATTGTGCAGTGCGTATAGTATTGTACAAGCAGTTAATAAGTTTTAGTGCAAATAAGTTGGCACCACCATCCGTTATACATAGTGTTTGAAATTACAATTATATGTTTGTATAAGAATAATGTCGAACACGTCGGAATCAGTTGAAATGCACAGTAATTGCCGCTAAACGCATAGGCCTAACACTTCCAGAAATGTCTTTACTACTTGAGAGTACATAAACTCAGGAATGGACAACTTTATGAGACCATGTGTGTTATGATGAGATAATGGATCCTGAATGTGACCCTTAATTGTGGCATTGGAAGGATCAAAAAGTGAATCCATACGTTATCTCTTTTTATATTCATTCATTAAAACCAATAATATACGTACTTGCGACGTTTCCATCTACCACCAGTAGCAAGTACGTATATATTATTAGTTTCAATAAATTAATTTACTTTCTTCACTATTTGGAAACCTAATGAAATTATTCAATGATAAAAAAGATGGCATTTTAGCTGAGCATTTTGTTCTCTCGAGTAGTCTACTGACTGTTTTACCATCGTTTTTAATCTAATGCTTAATCAACACTTCAGAGTACTGAAACCATGCCTTTTGAATACGCTTGGAGAACAAAGGAGTAGTAACAAATTAGTTAACACTGTGTTCCGATCCTTAAGAGTAATAGTACATTTGAATGAAATTTCTAATTTCTGCGGGTACACTATATTCATTTTATGTGACGAGAGCAGCTTAGCTCAGTCAGCTAATCTGGTGGTTGCCACAGTCTGTGTGCGCGCTGAACCGTGGAGATCTGGGTCCAATTCCCATCGTTGCCTCTCATTGTGTTTCAGCTGGAGGGCTGAAATACAAGCTACTATAGCGCACCGTCTGATTGTAGCATCAGTTGACCAGTGTTGAAAATGATGGACCTTTCCACTAAGCCTCGCCCTTTGGATATTGTTGTTAAGGTCCCACCAAACTCTAGCCCAAATGTGGGTTTTGTTGGATAAATGCAAAAGCCTGGCCTTCATGTGATTGATCAGTTGTACAATTTGATTGGCACTCCGGAAATATCCATTGTAATGAAACCTGTCACATAAATGGACGCACTATTTTAAGTCTAAAGGCCAACTAAGACAGCGTCGTACGACGCAGCCCGACCCGATTTGTTGTCACGTCGGGCCTGTGTGAGTTAAACGCAGACGCGATGGTGTGCGTCGGTGGCAGTCGCGTAGTAGAATATTAAACATGTTTAATATTTCTCACGACGGCTTAAGACTGTCCCCGACGATAAATCGGGTCGGTCTGCGTCGGCCGACGCTGTCTGAGTTGGCCTTAACAGTTACCAAGTTCATATTGAAACAGATCGAAACACTTAAGGTTTTATGCATGAACTATATACAGTCGGTTGTATTATGCGTCCCTTAATTTGCAAACAATATGTTGTTGAAATTTACAATTGAAAAAAAAGCTATTCGCATAATATTGGATCGGCCTTCAAGCCAAGAATTTTCAAATGTTGAAAAATAAAAAATAAAAATAAACTACAATGAATGTAGACATACCAAATTGCGACTAGATCAAACATCTCTAAACAACTATAATTTCGCTTAGAATCACTCTGCTTAGGAATAATATATTTTTCAAAAGAGTAATCATTTTCATTTCATTTTTTTATTTTTATATATTCAAATTGCAGGAAATCGTACTAAGTACCATCAATTATGTTCTCATAATCGACTTAAGACATTAAGAAGACCAATAATGAAGTAAGCCTTAAATTGTATCAATATTCAGATTATGATTTTTGACGAAAGGCAATAAGACAAGTATGTATTGAACTATGCCTCCATTACAGGTTCTACCGAACAAATCAAACAATCGAATCAGGGTTTAAGAATACGGACGCTGGCGTTCAGCGTATCGCTTCGGAAATGCGGTCCTTATTTCGGTTCGGTCCCGATGTGAATGTAATTTAAGCTCTAACTAATCTAACTGGAGTTCAACACCAGCACTTCAACATTTATTTTTATGTGTTATTTGCAATCAATATAATTATTATTTGAAAGTGGGAATAAGCTTCAGTCCACATGGGCCTTAGTGACTCGGCAAGTATTTGCTATAGGCCTACTCGATTATTATTAAAACAGTTCCCTAGTTCAAGCAAGGGCACAAGTAACAATAATTACAACTTCAGTGGCAAATTTTAATGAATTAGAAGTATGAATCAACATAGCAGTGGCACTAATAATAATTAAGGTAAGTAACGTTGACGGTAACAGTAAAGTCACAGCAGCAGTAATCGATTAAGATAAGTAACTTGATAACTAAAACTAATTATCGCGTGTAACTTTCATTATACAATATATCTTTTTAAAATATTGTTTAAACGAAAAGGGTTTTTTTATTTATTTTTTTTTATTAAGGTTAAATTTTTGACAGTATTCCCTTGGAAGGTTAAATGGTCAAAGAGTTTATTGGAATTTTAAAGAATATAATATATATATATATATATATATATAGAATATAATATATCAATCTTACACGAACTCTTGAAAACAGCTGGAGCAAACCACGTGACATCACATCTAGATGTGTATAAGAGACAGATATATATATATATATATTATCAGAAGAACACAATTTATGTATCTGTCGAAAATAGAATATAGAAATATAAATGTTGTATATATAATATATATATATATATACATATATATATATATATATAATTCATATATAGATTAAGACTTTTGTCTGCGTTAAATTGTATGCTGAGTAAGGCAGCAGTCGCTGCCGAAAATTGATACGTAACTGAAGAGCAATAATCTGACAAAGAAAGAAAAAAGAATCAGCCTCACCAGGACTCGAACCCGGGACCCGTTAGCATACATAGAGAACGTCATAACCACTTGACCAGCAGTGTGATGGTTCAAGCACTCGGTAGAATGACACTAGTAGCTTCTTATCTAACCCGATATTAATAATCTTATCAACTTTGTTAATTCCGAACTCGCCAAACTGTCCCTGTGGCTGAAGTAGGCCTATAATAAAATTTCTATTAATATATATAAAAAAAAAATAAAAAAAAATCATCATGTTGAAAACTCAAAGAAGCAACCTAAACGTTAATAATTTGTATTTATTAATATTGATGGTAAACCTATCAGTCAAACAACGCCTACTAAATTTTTGTGCGTCCTGGTTGATGAATTTGTTACTTTTAAGCCACATGTTGATTTAATAGGTTCCAAATTATCGAAATAAGTTAGCCTATTTTTTAAGCTACGCCACTATCTTCCTTTAAATTCACTCTTTACCATTTATAAATCCCTAGTTCAACTCCCTTGATTGTAATAATATCTGGTTCACCAGTTTTCCTGATTATGTTAGCCTAAGATTATTAAACTTCAGAAAAAAGCAATTCGTGCCATAACCTGGTCTGAGTGTGTTGCCTCTTCTCAGATATAATTTACTCAAAGTCAAAGAAATTCACAGTTATCAAATTGGTATTTTTATGTACCGAATGATGAACAATCCTGACTCACGCTTATTAAATCTAAAACATTTTACTGATGGTAACAATCACAATTACAATACCAGAGGCAAAAATAATCTTAAGCCTCCATTTCGCAAATTAACGTGTACCAGACGCAGTGATATGGTCCTCATATATGGAACAACATCAAAAATTATATTAAAACTGCTGGCTCTATTCACGTGTTTAAAAAGTTAAATAAATCAAATTTATTAAATAATTACATTTCGTAGATAATTTAATTGTTTTAATTGTTTCAATTTCCCCTTGTCCCTACCGACTACATTTCAGACTATTAATATTATTTTTATTATTATTGTTGTTATTATGTAAACAAAATATTTTTATCGTTATTATTTTTGTTATAATTACTATCAATATCTTTATTATTTATTAATATTATCTTTAATATTCAGTAATATTACTATTATCTTTATTTTTGATTAAAACTATTTTTTTTATTCCTTATTACTTTTATTATTTAATTTTACTATATTTATTTATTTAATATTTATTTGTTTATTTTTATATTTATTTTTAAATCATAATTATTATTTATATTCTTAAAGAAAATAAATTATTATTTATTCACCTATTTGCTTTTTGGTTTTTCTTTTGATTGATTGATTGATTGATTTGATTGATTGATTTATTTATTTTCCACATAATGAACAAAAACAAAACATATACATGATCAAACAGATTAAAAAAATCTATGTGGATGGAGACCACAATAAGTTTAAGAAAAACTTTAAGATGTGGCCACCATTAAAATAAAAATAAAATACAAAAACTGAAAACATAAACAGGTAGTCTGGTTTCTATTTTAATACATAAGTTAGAAGGCTTAATTACCATACATCGAGACCAGATATCGTTTGATATTAAATTTAAAAGAAGAAAAACTGGGTAAAGATTTAAAAAAGGAGTCAAGGGAATTCCATAACTTAGGTCCATTATAAAATACTGATTTTTTTCTAAGAGAAGATATACATTTTTCTGTTGTAATATTGTTTTTTGAAAACCTGGTTGGATAGTTATGAATTTCAGACTGTTGGGTTGGGACTAATAGGGTAATATGGATTGGGAGTGTATTACTTATAAATCGGTACATAAAATTATAGGTTTGTAGTTTGTTTAGATCAAATATATTAAGTGTATTATATTTATAAAATAAAGGTTTAGTGTGTGTAGTACGACTTGACCCCTGTCTCTTATACACATCTTTAAGGAATTTTAGAATCCATGACTGCTAAAGAATAAAGAAATGTTAGCAGTATTTTGAGGCTGAGACCTACAGTACTTGTATTATTGCAAGGAATGAATATTGATGTCTGCCTATGCATTCAAAACTATTTTTGGGCCTTGGTGGTACTAAAGGAATTTTGTATGCATTAATGTAACCTTCATATATATATATTTTTTTTTTTTAGTTTTATCCTTACACAAAGCCTCAGTTTACAAAAACAAATTGTAACAATCTTTTTAAGGGGTTCTTTCAAAATGTATTCTTAACAAGATTCATCATATTCACACACCCGGACGGTATGTCAAAGTCATTTAAATCTCATTGAGAATGTGAATGAGTCAATAATGAACATTCCAAGATAAGACTTCAAGAATAGCAGACTGTCCATGTGATATTACCATTTGTAGTACAGTATGTCTCAATAATAGATTACATGAATGTGTAGGAGTGACAGGAAGGGGCTTGGCCATTTTATGTGATAAAAACTTACCACCATTGCAAATCTATGTATTATAT
>NW_022693412.1:130550-150271 GCF_011630105.1 Anneissia japonica | reverse complement strand
TACATAAGTTAGAAGGCTTAATTACCATACATCGAGACCAGATATCGTTTGATATTAAGTTTAAAAGAAGAAAAACTGGGTAAAGATTTAAAAAAGGGGTCAAGGGAATTCCATAACTTAGGTCCATTAGAAAATACTGATTTTTTCTAAGAGAAGATATACATTTTTCTGTTGTAATATTGTTTTTTGAAAACCTGGTTGGATAGTTATGAATTTCAGACTGTTGGGTTGGGAATAATAGGGTAATATGGATTGGGAGTGTATTACTTATAAATCGGTACATAAAATTATAGGTTTGTAGTTTGTTTAGATCAAATATATTAAGTGTATTATATTTATAAAATAAAGGTTTAGTGTGTGTAGTACGACTTGACCCTGAACAAATCCCGAGAGCACGTTTTTGTAATTTAAAAATGCTATCAATACTAGTGGTCTCAAGACTTGTCCAGGGGCATAGGTATGTATGTTTATCAACTGTGGTGGCCCACGAGAGATTACAATAGTTTATATAGGGTAAGACTAAGGTATTGTATAATGATAAAAGTATATGTGGGGGAAAATAATTTTTTAACTTATTCATGACACCAATATTTCTAGAAATAATAATAAAATTTTGTTACGATGAGGTTGCCAGGAAAGCTTGGAATCTAATGTTACACCGAGAAATTTTGTTTCACTGACCTGGTTAATAATATTATTATCTATTTTTAAAACATGATTATGGTCTTGTTTTGTTTTGTGATTAAAAAGAATAAAATTAGTTTTATTAATGTTCAATGATAATTTATTTAATTTAAACCAGTTGGATACTTTGCTTAATTCAGTGTTAATAATTTTAAAAAGTTCTGGTAAGTTTTTGTTTGGATAGAAAAGATTGGTGTCGTCAGCAAACAGAACAAAACCTAATAATGATGAACAATTTGGGAGATCATTAATATAAATTAAAAATAATAAAGGACCAAGTATTGACCCCTGTGGAACACCACAATTGATTTATAAGGAGCAGAATTATAAGAGTCAACTGAAACAAATTGTTGTCGATTGCCAAGGTAGCTTCTAAATAGATTGAGAGCTTTTGGCATTGGTGTGTGTGTGAGTGTGTGGTGTTGAGTGTATTTTCTTATTCAATTCACTTATATTACTTACTTGCTGCTGTTGGCACTGGTCATTGTTTTTTACTTAGCTTTTTATTATTTTTTTTTCTTACTTCGGACACCTTGATTTACAAGCTCTTCTGAGTTTTTTTGGTTGTCCTTTTCATCATTGTATTTTTATATTTATGCTTTGTGTCTATTTTATTGTTGATGAATAAATGACATGAAATGAAATAAGAATCTGAGTTTTTTTATTCTTTTATTATATATAGGCCTATATATTATATATATAATATAATATAATATATAATATATATATATATGTATATGTAATGTGTGTGTTATATAATAAAGAATGGGTTTGCATGGATTTGAGTCTGCTAGGTCATTCTGCATGTCTTTTTTTGTTTGTTCTTTTTTTTTCTGTTTTTGTCAAATTTTATGTTTAAAGATGTAATATAAAGATTAAAGTATAGTAACTCAAGCCAGTCGCTTGTCTTTCAATCATGTAATCATAATTTTAGATCTGTCTTATGCTCTGCTCTACCAACGCATAATCGCGGAGGCTTAATCATGTATGCGTTTGTGTCAAAGATTTTTTGCAATATTTGGCCTATCCGTAAAAGTTGCATGCATAGATCTAGGTCTCCTCAGCTTATACATTTTTAAATGTAATAATTTATTAGACTGGTATAACACAAAATGTACTGTTATTTCTGTCTTTACAAAATGTGCTATTAACTAAAGTAAATCAACTGAGAACAATTGTTATCGCGAAATATATAATTATATCAGAAACACTAAAAACCAATATTTGTCAAAATATAACTTCTTATGTATTATAAAAATATAATAGTGTAGTTTTATATAGCGCACGTATCCACCTAATGTAGGATGCTCAGGGCGCTTGATATGTGGACTAGGAACTCGATCAATGACTTTCTTCGCCTCTATGGGTCCCTTCGTGTTTGTGCTACCCGGTAGCCCGGTCAACAACTCTCGTCGTCCGTCAAATCATCCTTCGTCAAATCCGTCGTCAAATTGACCTGACGTGCAGCACACCTCACATATATGTTAAACGATATTGCAATTGTTACAATCGATATTTTCAAAATCATATTTAGCTATCCAACGCAAACATACAGACCATGGTCATTTGGTCATTTGCATAATAAAACAGCGACATTACAGGACTGTTAGGAATGTTCCAGTTGCCATTTCTTACAGTCAGCTGGTGTTGCTACGTAACTGACGTTGCAACTTCCTACTGATTCCAGGGCACAGAAAAGTAGGTTTTAGGAATCGAACCACCTAAGTTTCAGAGCATGTATCAGAAAACCTATGCCAGTTGCTCTCATTGTAAAATATCCCATGATAACACTGACATTAGCTAATAAACTTATCAATCAATTCTTGTTTGAGTGGATGCCCACTTCATTAGCCTACCATTGCGACACATGCCTCCAAACCTGTTGACATAGTGAGATCATAAGTCAATAACTTATAATTTATGATGATTAACACGTTTCAAATTAGTGTTTAAATTAACGCTGACAGTTTGCGGCAGAGATATCAGAATTTAGTGTTTGCAACCTACTTGGATAAGTTAATCTGCAGCGCGCCTTACGACAGGCGCTGTTTGCATACTGTGAGCATAAACATAGACCCACTATTAACACATTACGGTGAACCACACGCCATTACAGAAAGAACATAGAGAAGTTGTACTATTTATGCTAGATCATGCATGATATAATAACGTTCTATGAATAAACAGAGAACCTAGTAACAAAAAGTGCAATTGCCAAAGTTCGTGAGTTTGAAGTTGAGTTGTTGCCCGATTAAATTCATTAGGCCTATTAGGCATTGCATTAGTTTTTATTAAAATTGCACATAGGCCTATCTTATAATTATAGTTAAGGAAGTTAACGTAGTTGGGAATGAAGTTCAAGAAATTGATGGTTAAAATGTTTGCCTTAAAATCCCAGTGGGATCAATTCCTCTCACATTAAAAATACTTTTTTTTTCGCACGACCATAAACAACTGCTATTTTAAATGACATTTAGTGCTACACTTCAACTAGGATTTGATCGTATAACTTCGACAAAGTTGTTTATGAATACAAACTGTTGAAGTTGCAACTAGGAATAGTCGATGGTCTCATTCGACTCTATAAGTTTAAGAATACAGGGGTTAGTGTATGCAGAGTATTTTGGCGTTTACTTTATTTGTCTTGTGATGAAGTGATTGCCACTTGGATGCAGTGAAATAGGGAATAAACGAAAGGAACAAACTAACAAGATTGAAATGAACAATTTACAACTAAAGCAAAATAGAATTGAATAGATCAAGGCTGGGCACAGTGAGAAAAGGGGAACATAAGCTGGAGAGAGGCGACAAAAACTTTTAAATTGTACAAGTTAGAAAATGTAAAGCAAATGGACTATATTCATATAGCTCTATTTGTAATTACTTTGTAATTCTGTTTACGTGTGGTTTGGCTATACCTTTATGTTAAGATCTAGATGTGATGTATGCATGGGAAACATACACAAGTGTTTTGAGCTAGAAATTAGCTAATGTCTAACTATTCGTGTTTATAATACAACTATATTCATTATTGATATATTTTATCATGAATACAGAATGGCAGAAACTCCATTTTTTTTTTCAAATTCATTCCATGGTATTGATGTCTTTAACCCGGAAACCAAACCATCTTACTTACCGGACTTGTAATTAGCGAATCATCTCAAATTGGAGTAGATCAATTAATGATTCCAGATGTGTTAATTCGCGGTAAAACACATTTGGACAGTCTGCAAATGTATCTTGATAATGTATATTTTGACGGTCAAACGCTTGGCTTATAATCTTAAATGTTTTCTCACCACGGAGTCATCCTATGGAGAATTGAAGCAAACGTCATTGTCACCCTTATTATTTTACGGTGTAAATAAATGTACAATATCCCGGGCATTGTGAGTTTATGTTCTTTAACACATTTGTGTGAACACTGTTTTAATTTTTAGAGCAATGTCAAACAATCAAGAACATAATTAATGGAATCTTACACCGTGAAACAATACGTCATTGCATAATATTCACTGTTTGGTTAGGTTTACACTAGTGCCATAGAGTATGTGTCTACGAACTTTTCAACGATAATGTCCCAATTGGCGACATTATAATTTACTGCTGAAGCGTAAACGATCCATGAAGTGTATTTATCTAAAAATAAATGCAAATGTTCCATATTAATGTGATATAGACTAGGCCTACGCTAGCTTAAATCTGGAATACAAGACTACATGTCTAGAATATCCCATTCTCAGTGCTTAAATTATGCTACATAAAATCAATAGTATCACTCCATTTTTGGCTGATGATAATGTTTAACTTACAGTATAATATTTTTGACTAGAAATGCTGCTTTTAAAAAAATTCTGTTGTCCTCTTTAGTCTACACTGGTTAAGATGCAGATGTTACTTATCTAGATTATCGTGGTTGTATTCTCTTCGCGTGCACTTCCACCCACTTAATGTGCAGAGCTTTCACATTTCAATTGTAAAATAATTCTATTATATTAGGATTTCTAAATATACCACGGACAACCTAATTTCTGTTGATACAATGATTTAAAAATGCTTATAGTTCAACGTCTATATCTTGATGTAGTTAAAAATGGTATATTTTATTTATTTATTTTAATTTTTTTTTTACAATAAACAGTAAGTAAAGCAAAAGTAAACACTTTGAGATTAGTACGGGTCACAGTTTTTTTAGACAAACATGTTTAACAAAATAGTAAAACATACCGGTACATAGAAACTTTAGTAACCAGTCTAGAAGATAGGTTATACAGTGTTCTAGCTACTTGCCGATCTAAATTTGTACTTGGAGTAGTGTGTACATAGAAAATCTTTATTTTTTTTTAGATTTTGATATTATTATAGTATTAACTTTGTCATAAAAATGGTTATCAGATATATTATTATAATTATTTTCTTTTTCTCTGTAAAAAGTGTTTGCATCACGAATAAAATTCTGTTAAATATGTTAAAGCATTTCTCTTCGTTTATTATTCAATTTCATTCAGAAAGAACTTTAGCTATATTTTTGAAATTAGACTATGTTCCATTCAAATTACCTCTAAAAGAAAATTTATTTCTTGATTAATTATGTTTCGTATTTTTTAGATGTTCTCTTGAAGTTGATTGCCTGTGCTTGGTGATGTTGCCTTTGGAATTTTAAAATATAAAAGTCAGATAGTTTAATGAATAGAATTAGGATCAATTCTCTTTTTTGTCTTTAAGTTCTTGGAAACATCACTAGCATATCAATGAACGTGATGTTCGGATTTGAACTAATTTGAGCCAGACCTATTTTATTGTATCTTTAGATATCCATGAATCCAAAAGACAAATGGTTTCGTAATTTTCTATATATATTTTGGTGACATTGTTAAAACAGTTATCCAATACCTGACACATGTTCTTGCATGTAAAAGTATTTAAGCAAAGTAGGTGGAAGTCATATTATTTTGACAGAATGAAAAGACTTTCAGATTTATATACTAATAGGTGAGCGCTCATTAAACTGAACTTGCCATCGTGCGCTTTTGCTTGAAATGTATTTGCCTTCCGGGAGCAAAGTAGAAGGCATGCATAAAATGAATTAGATTTTTGCCCCTGTGGGATGTATTGTCATTCTGTATTCTTATTTGACATCCACTGTTATGTATTTGCTGATTAGTAAAGAGTGTTGACGTTCAGTGGTTAAGATTCACAGCTTGAACTAGTCTATCTGCATTCGTGGCCAGTTATACATTCATCTATGGTGCAATACAAATATAGGTTGCTGGGTCGTTTGTGGAAAAATGTATTCGGTCCTTTGTATACTGTACTTAGTTTTCATTCGTATGTACTCACCAACCTTTACCATAGGTGCGAGGTCGTTTATTGTTTGATAGTTGTATGGATGATGTAGCTAACATGCTCCTTAGTATCACTTGGGGGTTTTTATTAATTTACGGGTACCGTACATTTAAAGCAAGAAAAAATGTTTTTTAAAGAAAAAGTAAAAGTACATGCAAATGTAATAATTGTGATGCCATAAAAGATAAGAAAAATATGTTTTTTGAATGTCCACGTAACAATATATTATGGAAAAAATTGATAAAATATTAAAAAAAATTGATAATAGTAAAAGTTCTCTTAAAGAGCTCCTGCTGGGATGTGAGTGTGACATAAAAAACAAATTATATACGATTGCTACTTATTCAGTTTATGAAATAAAAATATTAACTGAATTTAAAAAGCCTACTTGTACAAATCTATGGGCTGTATTTAAGTCAATTGTAAAATATATGGATACATTAGGTTTGTTATAATTATTAATTTTACAGTTGTACTGTATTTCAACATTGGTGTCATTGTCAATATACGCATACCGGTATAAATAATTTTATTGTAAAATAAATAATTTTATTGTAAAAAAAAAAAAAAAAAAAAAGAAACAAAAACAAAAACAAAAATAAGGTACTGACATTATTATATCTTGTACAGATATAACGCAGTGATAGTCAGTGATGAGTGATATGCAAAAAGCATTTATTTATACCATTTTTATATAAAATTTGATTTCATGCTTTTATTGTATTCTTCTTTTTCCTTAGTATTTCGGAAGGCATATTCTTTTATTGTCATTTTTCAACATACCAACTTAGTACTGGGATGAGGACTCATGACGTCTGGCACCCTATTTATAATCTTTGCTTTGCTTTGTTTCTGTTGACTAAAATAAGCTTAATACAAATGTCATTTGTTAAATAAAAGTTGATTGATTGATTAAATCCTTTAGTGCTGAGTTGAGCAAATCAAAACCTGGTTCCACAAACTTACTACACTGCCGCTCAGCCTCTTTATCGTTACTGTGCAGCTATCTTTGACGCTATCCCGAAGACGCCCTGATTCGCCCGACCAATCAGCGTCACCGAAAGCTATTGGGTGAGAGTCTGTAGCGATTTTATGAAAATAAGGCTTTACTGACACTCAGCTTTGGTCGCGATGATTTTTAACAGTGAATCTGACACTAAGCATGTCGCTTAACGTGATAGCTAGATTTAATGAGCCACTCTGGAACCTGGTGACTTCAATCAATTAATCACTAACGACGAACATTGATGACAATACGCGAGTGACGGCGTCATGTAATGAATGTTGTAGCTACCTCCCTCTGCTAGTTCAATACACTATAATTGTTATCGCTAAACATACGCTGAGGTGTCACTTCTTAAAGGAGTGGGTTAGGTGAATGTGTAAAATTTGTGTTAAGTTTAAATATTGCTATACAGTATCCATTGCAAGAATAATTCTGTAAACCTTATAAGCATAAAATACAAGCATTAGGACACAAACCTTCTAATAACCAGTTGCCATGCCAGCTATGTCTTCTTCTAGTATCATGTCTAATGACCATTATTCTCTAAAGTTTCCTGTGTGTTATTGATAGCAGAGGGATGGCAAGCGTTGACGACCACGAATTCGTCTTCCTTCTATTTTCCACATTGTGTCAGCAGTTGTATTTCACCACTCCTAATTGTGTGACCAAGATATTTCATATCTTAATCTCTTTTAACAGGCTCGGTTGATATTTACATCTGTTGAAAATCTTCATATTCGACAGCCTGTCCCTCCATGTTACCTTAAACATTCTCTTTCTTCACTCTTCATTCTCATTTATGCCCGCTATACTGAAGCTAAAAAAAAAAACAAAAAAAACACACACACACACAAAAGCAAAAAAAAATAGCTAACACAATCAAATTAGATTGTGTTAGTTCGTAAAATCACAAGTGTTACGGACTTTTTGTTTGATTTCAAAGCGTTTGGTATAAACATAGTCAATAGAATTGTAAACATGCATGTGATCCCTTATGGAATTCATAAATCAAGCATAAATAATGCCCACCATAATATGCGCGTCCAATTATCAATAAGGCACTGTAACGCTATGCAAAGAATAAAAAAACGCTATTAGCGTCTTTTAACAGGCGAGGAAAACAGTTTCTTGCTCTAATTTTTAATTGAAACCTAATAACTAAATTTATCAATGTACTAGTTGGTAAGCTGAACTTCACAAATAGAGGAGGGAATGTGACGTGTAAGATTTACATTATGACTTTAAAAAGACGCCTGATATGAAGGTTTGTAAATGTCCCAGTCCCGTATTGACAAAGCCACGAGGCCGGCGATAGTTCTTGGCCTACGCAAGGGTTGCATGTAGGCCTAGATAGTGTCGGCTTTGCTTTAAGTTGTTACACTTTATGCTCTTAAAAGTACTTTTAACTTCTAATTGGATTTTACCATGGAGGTATAAATGGATTCTGATCACATTCATATTATTATGTCATTAATGTTTATTTTTTCCGTTAGACCCACTGTATTTCTCTTTTGGTTTTAGGTTTAATACCAGATTGTTAATAGACAGACAATTTGTCATGTACTACCAATGTGAATGGTTCATGTATGTCCATAGATGATTAATCTCTCAATCTGGTGAAAGCTTTCTAAGCGACAAAAATGTCATTACTGTGCAAAAAAAACAAAACATTATGGACTGATTCCTGTTGCTTGTAGCGGCCCCTAAACATGACAGTCAAAAATGAAACCACGGTTTTTAATTCCGAAGCCGGATTTACTGGCATTATGTTGTCGGACTATTTTCAGCTAAGTTAAAAATATAAAAAAAACATCGTTTATAATGCAGTGAGACTTTCAGTCGCACATGTAAAAAGGAACAGCTGACGTATTATAAATATTTTAGTATACATTGTTATTAACCAAACATGATACCGGTATTGACTGTAATAGAGCAAACTAATTGCAAATTGTGAGCAGTAAACACAAATAGGCCTAGATATTATTCCGTAATTGTAGGCTTCACTCGCCTGGATTTAGACATGATTGACGCGTTTGGGGTGTTAGAAAGAAATTCGAACCAGTAAAAGTGAACGCGTTAGAGAAAGAAGGTTAGGCCTACTTCCTAAAGGTTAGAGTTGGTAACGAAATAATTCATAATAATAATGATGTTCATGACATACTTGGCTATATAATGACCATTGTTAAACAAACAATTTAACACCAACTCACATGTCATTACCGTCTATTATAATGGCGATATTTAATTTATAACATCCAAGTGTACATAGATGAGCTGAAAAAAAGTCCGACAGGCTTTATTGCAATAACCTGAATATAAATGAATCAAAGAAGAGGAGCATTTAGGACATAAAGTGATAAATGGTTAAGTTTGCAAATATCTTGGGAGCCAGGTACAGTAAGTAAAACATGTATTATTACACAGGAACGTTTCCTCAAAGTTCATGCACATAATTTACAACAGAAAGCTATCATTTCTCAGATTGAGTTTCTTCAACCTGTATGTCACCATACGAATGTACATGTATAATTGTGGACTTTGCGTACTGTAAAGTCAATAGACGGCTTTTTGTTTTTAAGGGGTGTAATGAAATCACGAACCAGAAAATGTACGGTATACACGGATGAATGAAACAGAATGGAGTAGCATAATACAGTAATTCAAATGCAACGACTTTAAAGATATTCGCACCTACTTTAGATTACATGAAGATACTCCAGCTCGAAAAAAAATCGATAAATGACACAGGAGGTGTCAGAACACTGTACATTATAAAATCACATGGTAGAGAAACAAAAGATAATCAAATTATTTACCCAAGAATCAATTCCATATAGCAATTAATTGTTACAAATGACGAAGATTTGGTAAGACGCATAATGTGAAAGAAAGAGTAGTGTTTAATTATTTATATTAATGATAATAATAGTAATAATATTAATAATATAGTAATTATATTATTATTATTATTATTATTATTATTATTATTATTATTATTATTATCATTATTATTGTTGCTGTTTTACTTTATTTCTACTAATCATTGAAAGGGAAGCGAAGAAGGGTAGCAGAAGAAAGGATTACTCTATAGATGATTTAAAATTGGATGGCTGTGCTGCAGTAACGTGAAAGACACAAGATCGCACTGAATGTAGGAAACAAGGACCTGCTGCTTTAAGCAGAATGGCGATGATGATTAATGATAATGTTATGGTGTTTTTTTTAGATATATTTTAAAGTTTTGCTACGAATTAATTGTTTAATGGAATGGTTAATTGATTGAGTGAGTGATTGGTTGACTGATTAATTTATTGACTAATACCGATCAACCGTCTTACCTACAGATCGATCGGTCGGTCGGTGATTGATTCATTTGTCGGTTTGGCGCACGGGGTTTAAATCCATCGCTGTACATTTCGCTTGTGCCCTTGGCAAGGTACTTTAACTGCATTACTTCTCTCCATCCAGGAGTAGGCCTATATGGGTACCTGGTGGACTTGGTTGCTCCTGCGCTGATTACCAGCAGCAACATTTTAGCATATGGACCCAATGACCAGGGAAAAAGAAGCACTTTATATCTGCAAAGAAAAGATTATATAAATGATATAAATAATTAAATAATAAAATAATTGATTTGTTGATTGATTGATTGACTGATAGATGGATCAATCGAATGATGAATGAATAAATTACATGATCGTTGGCTGGGGGGATGTTTTAATTAATCAATTTACTGTGGCTACTTAGCCATACCAATGATTTTTATTGACTGAGCTTAACCTTCACAGTATCTTCGACTATTCATATGATTTTTATATAGATACTGACTGATACAATTAAATTAACATGTTTACATGATAACATAATATTTTGTGCAATTGTGTACCGGTTATTATTTTCTTCAAAAATGTAGAATAATATTAATTTTCAAATCATGAATGCATAAATAGTCCTACGGTACTTTATACATTTGCAATTCATATTATATGCGAAGATTATGTCCAATTAACATATCATTTAATATGTATAGGCAAATATAATTATCAATATAATTTCTGAACTTTTTATATGGTGCGAACTTACAAAAATAATTATATTTATTATTTTGATTCATAGCAAAGGTTTGGATAGCAACAGACGGTTGGGCAGATTTGTCTAGATACTTTTACAAATACAAATGTGTGGCGTCAGTGCTTGGAGTAACTATTAGCGATAAACCACTTCCTTATCTTGTCGACCATCTTTCTAAATACGATACAATTCGGAAGCACAACAGCATACAGTTCCTCGACAGTTTCGTCAAATGGATGTGTGATAATCAATCCATAACGATACCAAATTGCAGTGACGAGATATTGTGCAAGGAAGACGTCGACAATAAGACCATCACTCTCATCGAATTAGCTGCAAAAGAATATTTATATTACGCTACGAACTACGAGGCGTACACAACGTACATTGCCGTATATGCTATTGCACAGGCACTTAAGGATATCCAGGAATGCAACGATGGAAAGGGGCTTTTAGACGGTGGTGACTGCCCTGATATAAATAACCTAGAAAGATGGCAACTTGTGACTTATTTGGAGAAAGTAAATTTCACCGATAACAACGGATCTACGTTTCAGTTTTTAGAAAATAGACAAACAGCGCCGTCGTACATCATCTTAAATGGTAAACAGTTAGATGAAGGAGTTGAATTGGTCGAAGTTGGCTCATATAAGCATGGTTACTTAGACATTCAGGATACTGCGATTTACTGGGCCAATGAAACTTACAATGGCAAGGTAAGTTCAAAATTGTGTTGAATTTTAAATTGGAAGTCGTGCTAAACATTTCCTCTTGGACATGGTTTGTAAGATCCAAGAAAACGACTGCGTAAACGTAACGTTGATGTGTGGGATAAGCATGAATACCTTGCTGTAACATTAACACGCTTTCAGTGGTGAGTTTTATTCAAATGGCATAATATCTTGTGTGATTAAAAATTGGAAGTACAGTATAGCTCTCCTGATTGACTGCCAGCGAAAGCTCGTGTCAATAAAATAACATCTTTGAAGTTCGACTCCGAGTGCTCTCCATTACTTGTTGATTATTTGTTAAGACTAACCACTACTGTACCTCTAGAATACTTTAAGGCGAAAGTGAAGTATATTGCTTCTTCTTTTTATAGGACTAACTTTAACAAACTACAGGCTTTTCCCCTTTTCGCTAATTTATTGAATGCGCTTTAATGTGTGTGCATAACTTGTGTTATTATTCTTCCTTATTTTAAATTCCTGTTTATAAATATTTTTTTTACGTATTTATGAAAAATGTTTCTTTATTTCTTGAAACTGTGATCTTAACTAATAGTCCTGACTCTGAAATTATAGGCTGACAAACATTAATGATGAAAAACTAAATATTGCCGTATCGTGTACCTGTAATTTCAGGTGAAAAGCCTGCCGGCTTGATTTGTTGACATTCTAGCAGAAATCAGCATCTAAACTATTTGTTTATTATTTGCGTAAGCCTACTTATTTTGTTGTGGCCTGGCCGAATGACAAAGTGGCTGGGTAACAAAAGGCCTGGTGGAAACTGGCCTGTTGGCAACGGGCAGGAACCCATTCAGGTCTGCATGTTGACACGCGTATTTTGAGATCTATAAATATGATTGTGATATATAAACATATATTAATAGGAAACTAAAAAAAAAGAGACGGAGGATGTATAAGACAGATACCTGTTTCAAGAACTGTGAAATAAGCTTCCCTCTTATAACCAACAATATTAATAAGGAAAATAATACTGTGCACACATTAAAATAATAATGCTGTATCACTTAAAGTTAACAAAAGGATACATAATAAGCTGAATTATAGCCCAACGATATTAGCCATGGTCATTGTATATTATATTGAAAAAACTTGTAAAACGAGCAACTTTCCCCATTCCCTGAAGGAAGTAATACATAATGTAACACCAGAAGCTGTTTTATATGGACAACGAGACTTTGAACATAATGAAAGAAAATACAAGTGTTAAGACCGCGTCTACGATCGTATTTCATATATCACACGTCATTGGATAGTTTCAATTGACCTTAATAGGCTTAAATCAATATTATTTAGGCCTAGATGATCCATTCAGTCAATTTAAGTGTGATATGCTAATTTAGTTTAAATTGATTACTTTGTCTGTGTAGAATTAATAGCTTCTTGGTCAGTGTGGCATACTGTTGTGGTAACCTATGATATCGTAGCACTAATTGGATTTGAATTTCTTGAAACTCACCACAATAACCGAAGAAGTCTAAAGACATTTTGTAGTGTGTTCTTCTGGTGGTACATTGGGAAGTACACAGTAAAGGACATCCCTACGTTTTCGGCGTTTGTCGCCCTAGCAATTGCAAATTAAATAATAATTATCATTATTGGTTGTTATCAATGACGTTGTTGATAATATTACTGTTTTTATTATCATCGTCTTCGTATCACCACCACCACCAACCCCTCGTCACCATTCAACGTCAACGTCGTACCAGATTATAGAGCCACTGTGACAGTGCTCTTTACTATGCATGGTATATATATATATATATATATATATATAAATAAAAAGGCAAAATACTGGAAAACAACAATGCTGTGGGAAACAATGGCTGGATCTCAGTAGAGATACAAAAATGATAAGCAACAGCTAAAAAGTAAACGTAAGTAAACAGCCAGAAATAGAACCAGAGCTTTCGGACAACACTATATTGAGTCCAAATGGTGTGGTGGTTTTAAGTAAAAGTTCCCAGTGATTCTCTTTATCTTTGCGATTTTTGTCGCTCCAATTGGCATTATGGTCAATTGCAATCACTCTGAAATTTGAAATTGAATATACATTCATATATACATATATACATATATATACAGTATATATATAATGTAACATTCATATTTTGCAATGCATCTTCACCTGTAAACCGTTCTTCAGAAATTATTTTTATATTACATTGATTTCAATTTGTCTAGTCTAGCACCATTTTGATACTCATTTTAGCTTATTTTATTTTGATTGTTATAATAATGTTCAGTATTTAATCACCTGTTATGGAAATATAGGCCTATTTACTTGTACAGATTTACATAAACAAAATTTCAACCATATGTTTTCCAAAATATGAAAATTTCATACAATTTGTAATTATACTAAGCAAACAATGTACTATAGCTAAATATGCAATTTATTATGCCAAATTAATACAATAAAACATTACCTTTTAATAAGGCCTAAGCGCAGTATAATTAGATTATGTATGTTCCTAATTAAATAAGTGTGAACATTTATTAAACGGACTTGGCCTAATCTAGAGGCTTATTTGTAATTGTTGATGTATTATAATAATTTTTTTTCTTCAGGGTAGGCTTTTCTAATCAGTTAAGCTTAAAATCATTATCCTAAAGAGAAGTAATATTCAGAACACAACCCGGTCCTTACTCTACACCATTGATAGCCCTACAATGAATGATAATTTCATACCGGTTTTGATAGGCTTACCGCGAATATGATTGCGTTCGCACGGCGACAAGTGGGAACCGTTTTTGTTACGTTGTTACGTTGCGTCACGTAAGAAGTGCAAATTCAACTTTCCGTATAGGAGGGGGATACGAAATTGTTGGAGGAACATTTCTCTACGTTGAGCTGCGTACGTTGTGTTGCCGGAAACCGGGTGTCTATAAAACGAAGACCGAAGACCCCAAAACGAAGACCCCTATTTTTTCTCTTTTATTTTTAGTAGACGACCTGACTAAGACTTGTATGCAATTAATTAAGGAGAAAATATCTCAATTGTTATAGACTAATATGAGCCCTAGGAACAACATGGGATGTGTGCCAAAATCTCTATCCGGGACAAACAGCCCGAAAATGACCACATCGCGGTGTGATTTCTGAAATGTTATCCCCTCATCATATGTGTTCATTTATAAAAGAAAAACCCTTGTTTGCACTATGTTCAAATTGTCTAGCCTACTATTTAAAGTACCGTAGCGCTTCCAGTAAAAAGGGGGAGTATTCCCCATGTTGCATTTTTAAGCTAATTTTCATATGAACAGGACTTGTGATTAAGGTGAGATTTCTGAAATTTGATCCCTTCGTGTTCTTTTATAAAAGAAAACCCTTGTTTTTCAATGTTCATAATGTCTAGCCTACTGTTGAAAGTAGCATTTCCTATGAAAAAGGGGCGTGTCATTTAAAAATAGGTGGTCGTCATTTTCGGTCTGTTTGTCCCGGATAGCGATTTTTGCACACAACCCATGTTGTTCCTGGGTTATATAGACTTTTTAGTCTATAACAGATGAGATGTTCTCTCCTAAATTAAGTGCATACAAGTCTTAGTCGATCCTAGACTATTCAATGATAATACACCAGGCTGTCACAGAATATTACCTATTTCATTATTTCATCGGAATAAAATGAGGAATATCAAGAAATACTTAAGATCGTTTTACAGACACCCAGTGGGAAACAAGCTTTAACATGTTTAGTATTTCTCACGACGGCTTAAGACTGTCCCCGATGATGAATCGCGTCGGGCTGCGTCGCACGTCGCTGTCTGAGTTGATCTTAAGACGACTCCTCCGAAAGACTCCAATGCACTACTACAAATGTATGCTTAATACATCCCAAAATTTTAAAATGTTGAGCAAAGCAGCTATAAACTGTTTTCTAGTTTAAATAAGACGTATACCGATAACATTGGACAATAGTTTTAAAAATTTGTGTTTTGAGATGCACCTGACTCATGCTGGGTTCATGATTCAAATATTTCTTTTTGGGAAAACTGAAATGCTAAAAAAAAAAGTACCACTTTAGAATACTCATCCGTCAAGTGCAATACGAGTATGGCAAAATATTTACATGGCCAGACAGATATTTTTGTGTGCAAGCCTACAATTCAAACTTAGGTGAAATGCTTTTCCATTAAGTCACCAGACCTATTGATTGGTACCAACAATGATGGCACTTGCCAAATAAGTAATAATGGTGTTGAAGATTTAACATTTTTCATACACATATAATCCACTAAATGCCACTTGAATTGAAGGATATCATGATTTAGAAAGTAAGTTAATCGTTATTGATTACCTAAATGTATGTGAGTGTTCTCCAGAAAAATTTAATACAGTATTGTTCTTGGGGGAATGTAAATTCTAATTATAATGATAATGTTAATGATATTTTCGACAAATTTTGGAAATCATTTATTATGAATTGGAGAGAAAAATGATTAAGTTCTTAATGTGCAAGTTGTTAAGGGGCTATTCATTGTACTTTCAGTTCACAAGAGGACAAAACATGTTTTAGTGTGAGGCGGGGAGAGGAGAGGTATTTATTGTATTTATTTTAATTCACATTCAACGGCGCGGGGCCGCCACTTAAAGCATGGAAGATAAAATTCTTTAATTTTTAATTTGTCTCTGGTGAGGGTTGACTGTGTGTGAGCAAACAAAAGATCAGAGGACGCAGTTCAGTCGCGGTGACAAAATCGTTGTTATATGTGTGGTCTTTTTGGGAAGCGGGAGTTATCGCAGACAAATGTATGCTTTGCTTTCAGCCCACAACGTCCATTCTCCATTTCCTGTGTAGTTTTGCGGGAGGGAGTTGTGTTATCTCTGATAATGTTCATTTTTAGCTAAGCTGCCCTGATTGTTATTATTATTATTATTATTATTATTATTATTATTATTATTATTATTAGTATTATTATTATCATCATTATCATCATCATCACAACATGCAGTTCAAACCTATACCTGAAGTACAAAAAGGACACCCTGCAGCGATGGAACCAATATGTAAGCATCTTTACGTTTCAGGGCATACCTGTCTGCTACCACCGGATTTGCCAACTAAACTATGCTGCTGTTATCGTAAAAGGATGAGTTTAATTTAATGTAGATTTTTATTTCATATTTATATCATCGAACTGTAAAATTGCATACATTATGAAGTGGCTTTCTTAGTTGGTGTAATACAGTATAATTCTTTGTTAAAGCAGATGCCTGCAATACAAGGTATATAATATGAGAACAAGTATCTTTTAAAATTCAGGAACAACCCCCTTAAAAAAAAAAAAGTCAGTTGAATTATGTTATGAATTTAGCGAGGATATAGAGGAGACAAGATGTGCTGTTTTGCATTTTTTCTAGATCTTTCTTCTTTACGACCCATCAGTCAAGATTTATAGAAACCTTCTGTTACAAGTCAAGATATAAGCACATGTACACTTGGTGCGTTTTAAGAGTTTTTAAAGGCTTGTTAGTCTCTTCGAGAAATGCAATAAGGCTCTATTGCAATGTAATAGTTAAGTTAACCTTCTTCATTTGATATACCAGCAAAATATGCAACGAACGATGTTGTGATAGTACGGTATGTAAGCTTTTTAGTGATTCAAGACACTTTGTCGATGCTCGTACGTTGAATGTTCTCTGTCTAAACCTAAAGGCAGGTTTAGATTACCGATACTGGCACGTCTTCGCCGTTCTATCTTCTATCAATGATGTCATCACTTCCCACAATTTTCTTTTTTTTTACGTTATTCAGCCATTTGGTTTTACTATTATGTACCAAAATGTACCGTAACTAACCTATGTTGTTTCTTTTTTCCAAATGTATTTAGAAAAAAAATCTTGTTTACTTCTATGCAACTGGGTTACTCGATACACAGCCATCTTTGCTATGGTCACTTCTGCAGCCTCTAATCTTATATCCTTCAGTGTCTATTAGTTGTCGATGTATTGAAAATAATCGAACTCCATTCAAATTGAAGTTTCAAATCTACTGGAACAGAGTCTTCTATTATTTCTTGGTTACAGAATAATTGTAAATAATGCATTGATGACGTCACTTTTCCTTTTAAAATAAATG
Organism: Anneissia japonica; assembly: GCF_011630105.1. Taxonomy (NCBI): domain Eukaryota; kingdom Metazoa; phylum Echinodermata; class Crinoidea; order Comatulida; family Comatulidae; genus Anneissia; species Anneissia japonica. Next base: position 132,333 of record NW_022693412.1, on the reverse strand, counting down.
CGTGCTTAATGAGCTGATCATTTTTAATATTATAATTAGGCTACACAGTTACTGTACATCTGATCTCATCACCAAATACGTCTCATGGTGAGAAAATAAACAACTGAGTTCATAACATATAAATCACATGATAAGCTATAACTTTATGAATGGCTTTCCTAGAATAGGTAAGTCCAAAGATGTGATCATTTAGAGTTTGCGTGTATGAGAACAATAATACAATTATAATCTTCTATCTTTGAAATTTGTGTAAAATAAGAATAAAATAAGAAAATTAAAATTGGTCAAAAAAGCCACATGGCCCCGGCCCCCATCGTTACGTCACTGTCGTGAGGTATCCATTAATACAGTTTAGTGAACAGTATGTTGAAAATTAATAGTACCCTGCAACTATTATTGCACTTTATTCCAGTGGTTTTGTAAAATAAATACAACTATTCTAAGAAATATGTGAAATTATTATGACACAGTACGTGCTCATAAACAGAAAGCGGGGCCTAGAAATAGGACTTGCGATGAGACTAATTTCATTTCATCATTTCATAAACAAGGACCTGGACGTGCCTGTGTTGTGGTTTCACTAATGTGTGATGTGGGGAAAAATCCGAGCTACCGAGCTTGCGCATAGTAGTCACTACGGTAGTTTTCAATCCGATCCCCAAGTACCAGCGTCAGGTAGTGCAAAATGTCACTCCTATGATATTTTTCTGACACAAACTCACATCGAAATAGCATTTGCAGTACCCACTGCTACTTGGGGAATCGGATTCAACACTAGTCTCTAAGCGCAAGCTCGGTGGTCTAGTGGTTATAGCGCCAGGCTAGTTATCTGGAGGTCGTAAGTTCGATTTCCACCCAAATCACTCGCGATTTTTTTTAATTTCGCGAGTATTTGGGAACGTACTGAGTATTCGGTGTGAAAAAATGTAGGGCAAAACATCACTCCTATAACATTATAGTTGTTTAGGTTGTTTAGAACCTGGGATATTATTCGGGTTTTTTTTAAATATTATTATTGAAAGTGTAAGTGTTAGCATAAAAATTATACAGCAACAAGGAACTTACAGAACTGATGCTTTATAAACTAAAGCTATATTCACACCGGATCCAAACCGAAATTCAGACCGCGTTTCCAATGCGCTGAACGTCAGCTTCCCTATTCTGAAAATCCATTTATCCGGTTGCGGTTTCTGTTCCGTCTGGCTGCGTTTCCATTCCATGCACGTGCGTTTTTAAACGCAACCGCAACCAATGGAATAACTCTCGTTTGAAACAGTTATATCGATTAAAACGCACCGCACCGCAAACGGAACCGCAATCGCAACCGGACAAATGTATGTTTGGTGTGATAAAATGAATAACGACTGGAGTTGTTTATAAAGTAAAGAATACTGGATTTTAAGCCATGGCCTTGGAATTAGACGGCAAGCATTTGAACCAAAAGGTGGAGCTTTATTTTCCCTAAATCGTGTACAAAATAATATATTGAACATCTGTACAAGGTAGTAAGACTAAATCTAGTGACCACATCCTGAGATTAGAGCCAAACGATATAATTTGATATTTGATAGAAGAATACGCATTATACACGTGCTTCATCTACAGTTAAATTTAGGTCATTACTTATCTTTAAGCCTAATTCGATGCAAAAATCAATATACTTTAGTACTTAAGGCTCTATTGTTCGATTTTCATTGAAGATAGTACCATTAAGGAATTGGCTTTGATTTCAAACATCATAACAATATAATTATATATATATATATATATATATATATATATA